>NC_052067.1:17556797-17686797 GCF_015852505.1 Tachyglossus aculeatus
AATAGCAAAACTGCATTCATCCTACGTAAATCAGCTCACTGTCTTTGTGTGGGCATATTTTGGAGAGTCAAGCTTCAATGTTTTTAAGACCCTGTGATAAAACAGGTAAAATTTGCAAATACGGAGCAACCATATTAAAATGTCATTATGTAACGAAAGCTAGTAGTAAAGTGGTTAACTATTTTCCCCCCCTCTCAGATGCTGCTCAAAGCAATGAAGCCCCCCTCAAGTAAGAACAGATGATCAGCACCACAAGCTGAAACCACAGGGATGCGCTCAGATTTCTGAATGCTTTGTAGAATACAAATGAATTATCCTCATTCTTCTTCTAGTGGAGCATATAGGCCAGACCTCATTAGAATTCAATATCATTCTGCTTTTCTAATGTTAATGTACCAGTTATATACGAAATGCAAGGGAACTGGGCGGGGGGGGGGGGTGTTGGGGGGGTGCTTCCACAATTATGTTCAACATGATATCGTAATTCCAAAAAACAGGACATGATCTTTGTTAAAGCAAATTATTGCATTTTAGCATTTTATCTTTGGCTTCCAATGTAACAAATTCCCCCTTCTAATAGTGGATTATAAGGGGGTTTAAGTCTTTCTGTACCTTAAAGCTGCAGTGAATACAATAACGGCTTTATGGCTTTTTTAAATGCCGTGACTAAAGATCAGATTGTGAAAACTCCGAGTTCATCTTACTGTGAAAGGAAACACAGCACATTACGCTAATAAACAACTGTAGGAGTTTTCTACATCCAGGAATAACTCAGAGCATTAGGGCTTGAGATCTTTTGTCTGGAGTGCAGCAAGAAGTGTAATGAAAACAAAAACACCAACACATAAAAATACAATTTATGCCCTTTTATCAAGTGAAGAAAAAGTTGGTTAACGTTTGAAAAGGGAGCAGTAATGTAAATTTATTGACAATTTTATTGTAATAATTAGTTGTTTACACAGTCTGGACATTGTGGCTAAATCACTTCCAGCATGTTTATTTGCAAGGAACTGTTTTCTGGGCAGTGTAGCAGGTTCATTAAGAAGACATACTGTATTAGGATTCAAAGAAACTGCCAGTGTCTCTTCTCCTTTTCCCTGTTCTGGATTCTCTTTTAAAGGCTACAAATAAGGTGGTAAAACATGGCACTCCTCTCCTAAGGGAAATGACAGGGGTTTTTTTACAGACAGAACCCAGAAGATAAATCTTGTATTGTATATTTGAAGTAACAAATGACAATAGCAAGACCACCTTTACATGGCTCTAACTAGCTCTTAATGCATAGAGCTTTAGTGGGCAGTGGGCTTTTGACCAATCACCATCTGCAGAAAAAATATACCAAAGGTAATTCTTCTTCAGTTTTTCTTCCAGAAAACATTTTACTTGAAATGTGCTCTTTGGATATAGGAAGCCTCCTCCTTTACAATGTATCTGAGATGGGCAAGTCTGCCGTCGATTCTCCCTTCAAATCAAACCCGATTAATGGGTTAAAACTGCACACTTGGTTAGTCCTTCAAAATCTAAAATCTCTGCATGATTCTTATTCATTAATTTCTGTGCTTCCTTACTAATCTGTCCTCAAAATAATGTATTTTTCTGATATGGTTTCCATGTTTACAAACTGAGCTAAAACAGAAATGACAGATTTTCTGTTTATGCAAAAATGCTGAGATAACGCCAGAAAAAACTCATCATGAACAAAACCATCTTTCAGGAAAGATATACAGAGAGAGTCATTTTAATACATGTAATGGGTACAATAGCACAGAATCATATTCAGTGCAATTATGTCAATTTTTAAAATTTAAAACTGTTTAAAAATTAAGGTTCTAAATGCTAAGCTATAATGCTTTTCCAGCCTTTGTATACCTCCATTAGAATTAAATAGTAATCAATACACGGTATTTATTGCCATAAACCTAAGCAGAAAAGGAATCACATAAAGGGATGCGTGTACTTAGAACTTGAAATCCTCTTCAGCAATCGTTTAGAGGGGGAAAAAAAGGCTCCTTAGAAATAGACTTGTCAACTTTAATCAAAATCGCCACATTTTATTGGATGTCCAGTCCCGTCCCGTCCCGTCCCCCCCCCCCCAACCTCCCGCTCCAAAATGCACCAATGAGAACGTCAAAAGTTGTACTTCTCCAGAAACAGGTAAAAGCTAGCCAAAGCATAACAAATGGTAAACCTTTTCTTTCTGGAAACAGTGATTATGGGTGTATTTTGGGGCCTGGTGATAACTTTGAGTTAATGAAATAATTTTATTCCTTGCACAGGAATCAATCAGATCAAGCAGCACCATCACAGGACACTATTTTATGGACAGAATTTCTAAAAGCTGCCTAATATCATTTTTATTACATTAATAGACAAATGATTGGAATTGTGCAAGGGGCCTAACAGCCTACACCAAAGTTGCTTTCCTTAAAAGAGGAATTATTAACTGGAGTCAGAATAACAAATAAATTGAAGAATGTTAAATAAATGTGAATTTACATTGATATCTACCCTTTAAAGGAATTCCAGATATGAATTTTAAAAAATCCTATCATCTCAAGAGCTATTATTATTAGAAAGAATATGTTCAATTTTTGAGATAATTTAAATTATTTAAAGGTTTCTTTTGCATATTTTATTAGCTTTGTCTAAAGTTATAAGATAAAAGCTTTAAGGTTACATGTAATGAGATTCTATTTTGCCCTTAATTCTAGCCTTATATTTTCCCAAAACATGAGCCTAAAGTTGGCTACATCAGAAGGCTATTTCGTTCAAATAAAGTCAAAATAGAATTTTCTGTCTTAATACTGGATATGCATTTGGGGGGAACTGTTAACTCTAGAGAAAGCCTGAGCACTTGGAAGTGTGCTTAGTTTGCCCAGATATGCACACACATGAATGTGTATATACACCCTTCAAGAAGAGGGCAGATTCTGTGGGAAAGGGATTGCAGATGTCATAAATATTTTCTTTGGGCAACTTAACACATCAGCTATGTTCAATCAACTCTACGTAAATTAACCATGAGACCACTATTAACACTCAAATATAAATTCAATTTATCATCAGAAAAGCTTATGTAGAGATTACGTTCCAGATAAATAGTCATGTCTCTTATATTTTTGTATTTTCTGAGACTGGCAATCATTTTATCACTGGTAAGTTATGGAATCCAAAAGTAACTGATTTGGGAATGCTTCTCAAGAAGGCTCAGTTGAATGTTTTATACCTATGATTTGAGGAAGGGAATAAATCCAGTACACTAAAATTTGAAATAAAATTATGTATATATAAACTAGGTGTGTGTGTGTATCTTTATACACACACACACACACACACACCAAATTTTGCTTTTTTAAAGCACCATCACATATTTTTTCTACCAGTGTTGCAGTTTTAATTGAGCACTAGTTCAGCCTTTTCTTTAATTTGACAGAAAGGGAAAAATCATTCCTTTAAAGCAGTAAGGGTAGTGGTTGTTTTTTGGGGTTTTTGTTATTTGTTTTTTAATGAAATGTGTTAAGCCCTTACTGTGTACCACACACTGTTCTAAGCGTTGTGGTCGATATAAACTGATCAGGTTGAACACGTTCCACATGCGGCTCACAGTCTTAATCCCCATTTAGCAGATGATGGAACTGATACGGAGAAATTAAGTAACTTGCCCAAGGTCACACAACAGACAAGTGGCAGAGCTGGGATTAGAACACAAGTCCTCTGATGCCCAGGCCCACTAGGTTTACAGAGATTCTACAGCTCTCTTTAGTTATTGCCCCATCTCCCTCCTACTATTCCTCTCCAAACTTCTTGAGAGAATTGTCTACACCCAGTATCTCCAGTTCCACTAGGCTGGTTATTGGAAATTCTTTCACATGCCATGAATTTCTGACCAAACAACATTGGTCATCTCTTCCCACAAAGAGTAGCCAAAGGACTAGGTCAGAAGAGTTTGGGGGAAGAAAGATAGAGGGGCAGGGATTATAATGCTAAATCCCTGCCGCTCTATCTTCCCCAAAACTCTCCTATACACACACACATACTTACTTATATCTATCAATTATAAATATAGATGATATAATGTAAATTAATATCTAGATATAAAAATAAACATATATTCACAAGTATTGAGGACAGAAACAAAATTAATAACCAGTAAGGGTGAGTGCTGGGTTGATGCGCCTGCAGTGTTGTGAATTAACTAGGGAACACTTCTTGGAGGAAGTGGGATTTTAGGAGGCCTTTGAAGATGGAAAGTGTTATGGTCTGGTGGACTTGGAAAGGGAGAGCCGGCCTGAAAACAACAGTCAAGAGCAAGTTAAAAGTGCTTGGTACAAGTCCTTCGCACACAGTACGTACTCAGCAAATACCCTTGATCGACTGAATTAGAAGGTGAGCTTGGGAGGAATGAAGAGTGCAAGATGGAGATTAAGAGGTGAAGAGAATCAATATGTAAGGTGGAAAGAGCTGATGGATTCTTAAGGTCTAGAGTAAAGAATTGCCAGTTTATGTGGAAGGAAATGGGCAGCCATCGAAAGGTTTTGAGTGGAGAGATGTATGCTGAGTGTGCTTTAAGATGATAGGTGCAACAGTAGAAATATAGCCTGAAGAGGGGAGAGCCTGGTAGCAAAGAGACTGGTGACAAGTCTGATAACAGCAGTCTCAACTTGAAATAACAAGAGCTTGGAGTGGTAACTGTTTGGGGAGAAAGAAAGGAGTGGATCAGGGAAACGTGGAGAAAGAACCAGCAGTGGATTGAATGTTAGAACTTAAAACAGGGAGGCATCAATGATGACATCAAAGTTTGGGTTTTTCGAGATAAGACGAATTCCTAGTGGTGTTAACAAGAGTGAGGGGAAAGTTAGGAGATGGACTAGGTATAGGAGGAAAAATGAGATGGCTGCTATTTTTTCAAATGGTTATCTAAGCAATGCATATGACTCATTCTTCAAAAAGTGGCTCTTGCGATGATAGATGAGAAAATTTCCCAATCATCAGCCTGCAAATGTGCAAAAGGCAAAAGCCATTCCAGCAAACTCTACTCTCATGCCCACTGATCCTGGCTCACTGCTGACACCTGCTTTGAAATTCCCTGCCAAAGCTTCAGGGAATTAGCTTAGTAACTTCAGTTCTGCCAGAATTATTACAAAAACGAATGTCCTCATTGTATTCTTCTCTCTAATATCTTTATAAATGACATATCCAGGGACCTTGCTAAAAACCCAAAATGAAACTCCTGCCTTTTCTGAAAATCCACACCCTTTACCTCCAACCCCATCCCTTTGCACCTTATCAGAGCACCTGCCCCCTCCCTTCTTCCCCCGTATCATCTTCAACTGCTCACTATCCGAAGGCTTTGTCCCCACAACTCTCAAATATGCTCATGTCTCCCTTATAAAAGAAAAACCCTCCCTTGATTCTACAGCTCTTTAGTTATTGCCCCATCTCCCTCCTACCATTCCTCTCCAAACTCCTTGAGAGAATTGTCTCCACCCAGTATCTCCAGTTCCTCTACTCCATTTCACTCCTTGAGCCCCTTCAATGTGGCTTCCGCCTCTTTCACTCCAGAGCAACTACACTTTCAAAGGACACCAATAGCATCCTTCTGGCCAAACCCAACAGCCGCTATTAATAATAATAATAATGACAGCACTTATTAAGCTCTTACTATGTGCAAAGCACTTTTCTGAGCGCTGGGGGATGTTACAAGGTGATCAGGTTGTCCCACGGGGGGCTCACAGTCTTAATCCCCATTTTACAGATGAGGTAACTCAGGCCCAGAGAAGTTAAGTAACTTGCCCAAAGTCACACAGCTGACAATTGGCAGAGTCGGGATTTGAACCCATGACCTCTGACTCCAAAGCCCGTACTCTTTCCACTGAGCCATGCTGCTTCTCTTAATCCTCCTCAACCTCTCAGCTGCCTTCAGTATTGTCAACCACCCACTTCTCCTGGAAACAATATCCAAACTTGGCTTCACTGACACTGTCATGTCCTGGTTCTCCTTTCTCTCTGGCTGTGCAACCTCAGTCTCTTTCATGGGCTTCTCCTCCGCCTCCCCTAACTGCGGGAGTTCCTCAAGGCTCAGTTCTGAGTCCCGCTCTATTTTCTATCTTCATCCACTCCCTCGGAGACCTCTTTCACTCCCATAGCTTCAACTAGCATCTCTATGTGGACGATTCCCAAATCTACATCTCCAGCCCTGATCTCTCATTTTCTCTGCAATCTCGCATTTCCTCCCGCCTTCAAGACATCTCTACTTGGATTTCCCACCAATGCCTCAAATACAATGTGTCCAAAAGAGAAATCTTCTCACACAAACCCTGTCCACCCCACGACTTTTCCATTACTGTAGACAGCATCACCATCCTCTGTCGCACAGGCCCATAGTCTTGGCATTAGCCTTGACTCATCTCTCTCATTCTACCCACATATTCAATCTGTCACCAAATCCTGTTTGTTCAACCTTGACATTTCTAAAACCCACACTTCCCTCTCCATCCAAACTGCTACTTGTTAATTCAAGCACTTATCCTAACCCACCTTGATTACTTCATCAGGCTCCTTGTTGGCCTCCCTGCTTCCTGTCTCTACCACTCCAGTGCATACTTCATTCTGCTGTCCTGATGATTTTTTCTATAAAAACATTCAGCCCATGTTTCCACACTCAAGGACATCCAGTGGTTGCCCATCCACCTCTGCATCAAACAAACTCTTTTACCATAGGCTTTAGAGCACTTCCCCCCACTCCTACCTTATCTCCCGGATTTTCTACTACAACCCAGCCCACATACTTCACTCCTCTAATGCCAACCTACTCACCATATCTTGATCTTGTCTATTTCACCAGCGACCTCTCACACCCTCCTGCCTCTGGCCTGGAATGCTACTCCCTCCAAATCTGACAGATGATCACTCTCCCCTCTTCAAGCCTTATTGAAGGCACATCTCCTCTAAGAGGTCTTCCCCAATTATCTCTTCTCTCATTCCCTTCTGTGTCACATTTGCACCCTCTATTCACCCCTCCCACCCCAGTCCCAGAGCACTTATGCACATATCCATACTTTATTTATATTAATGTTTCTCTCCCCAGCTAGACTGTAAGCTTATTTTGGGTGGAGAGTCTATCCACAAATGCTGAATTAGTAGATTCTTCCAAGCACTTAGTAGAGTGATCTGCACACTAAGTGGGTAGGGAAAGTGTCTGTTATATTGTTATACTTTAGGCTCCCAAGAGCTTAGTACAGTGTTCTGCACACAGTACGTGCTCAATAAATACAATTGACTGGCTGACTCGATGAATACGATGGATTGAAACTGTGAAGAGGTTTTCAAAGAGGTCATCCCTCAAATACTTCCTAGGATCAGATGTGACAAACTCAGATTTGTCCTTCACATGCAGGACCATGCCACTGGTGTGAAGAGTGGACATGGTGTCATTTTGAAAAAACAATCTGAGACTATCCTCTTTTCCCTGGCTTAGTGGGAGTCAAGGGAGCTGAGCTATAATCAACTCTTGCTTTGTGTGACCTGGAGCAAGTGGCTTCACTTCTCAGTGACTCAGTTTCTTCACCTGTAAAATGGGGATTAAATACCCATTCTCCCTTCCTACTTGGACTGTGAGCCCCATATGGGATCAGACTGTGTCTGATCTAATTATACTGAATCTACTCCAGGACTTAACAAAACCATAATTACTATCATCATCATCATTATTAGGCGTCCACTAAGGAAAGACTGTATAATGGTATTTGTTAAGCACTTACTATGTGCCAAGCACTGTTCTAAGTGCTGGGATAGATATAAGGTAATAAGTTTGCCCATGTGGGCACCTGAGGGCACGTGGGTACTGAGGGCAGAGTACTGTACTAAGCACTTGGGAGAGTATTATATGACAGTTGGTAGACACATTCGTTGCTCACAGTGAACTTTGTCTTGATATCTCATTTAAGATGTATTATAAAAGCATGGAAGCTAATAACACCCATAATTATGTGTTATCTTGAATTTAATTTATGAGTCAAAATGCTGAAAACATGCAGCTTTGGTATTTGTTAAGTGCTTACTATGTACCAAGCACTGTACTAAGTGCTGGGGTACATGCAAGATAATCAGATCCCACATGGCGTTCACAGTCTTAGTTAAAAGGACACCAGACATTGAATCCCCATATTTTGCAGATGAGGGAACTGAGGCATAGAGAAGTTATGTTACTTGCCCAAGGTCACCCTCCAGGCAAGTGGCAGGGCTAGAATTAGAACTCAGGTCCTCTGACTCCCAGGCCCATGCTCTTTCCACTAGCCACGCTGCTTACGAAGTTAAAAGATAAGGGAGAACAGAGACTGAATCCCCATTTTTGCAGACTATGGCACAGAGAGGTTGCGATTTGTTCAAGGTCACACACAGCAAACAAATGGAGCTGGAATTAGAATCCAGGTCCTCTGACACCTAGACCCATGCTCTTTCCACTAGGCTATACTGCTTTCTGACACCACTGGCTGTTTGTTGCCTGGGTTTTTGTTTTGTATCTTAACACAGGTATGCTTTTTGGTTACGGTTAAGAAGGAGAACAGAGAGGTGGGATAAAGTGAAGGAGCAACAGATAGTCTACAGAGCATGAATGCAAGAACTGGGAATTAGAAGTGAGCAACTTGGCATCTGGCAAGGACAGCTTATTTCACACCTAAAAGGTCTATCCTCGGGCATCTGGAGACCATGTTAACATAAAGTCACTTACTTCCTGTTTCTCAGAAAGAATGATATGCTCTTTAAATTCCAGGCTTGGGGAAATGCCAGGAAGCAGAAGAGACTGCTCTGTGGAAATCGATTTGTCCATTAGAATCAATGATCCATGGGTAGGGTACAGTGTTTTGTGGGCTAACAGTTCAACTCAACAAAGAAGGTTCAGTCACACCTTTCCCACTGACTAAATCCCTGTTACATTTTCGTGATAGTTCTTGCTACATTTTTGAAGAGCTCACATAGGAAAATCCCCAGGAAACTACACGTGTTCAGCATTTCACTCACATATTAAATTCAAGATAACTTCCCTAATTCTGGGTGTGATTAAGTAACTTCCATGTTTTTATAATACATCTTAAATGAGATATCAAGACAGAAAGTTCACTGTGGGCAAGGAACACGTCTGCCAACTCTGTAATATAATACTCCCTCAAGTGCTTAGTACAGTACTCTGACTTCAGTAAATGCTCCACAAATGTGATTAATTGCAGTTGAGGCCAATAATTCATTTATTCATTCATTCATTCATTCAATCGTATTTATTGAGCACTTACCACGTGCTGTGCAAAGCACTATACTAAGCACTTGGGCGAGAACCTCCCCTCTGTGTCACCTCGACTCACTCCCTTAGCTCCAACCCCGGCTCCCTGCCCCACAGCACTTATGTACATATGTACATATCTATAATTATATTTATTTATACTGATGCCTGTTTACTTGTTTTGATGTGTATATATCTTTAATTCTATTTATTTCTATTGATGCCTGTTTATTTGTTTCAATGTCTGTCTCCCCTCTTCTAGACTGTAAGCCCAATGTGGGCAGGGATTGTCTCTCTTTATTGCTGCATTGTTCTTTCCAAGCACTCAGTACAGTGCTCTGCACAAAATAAGTGCTCAATAAATACGATTGAATGAATGAATGAATACAATAATTCTTCAATGAGTCCCATTTAAGGATAGAATTCCCCTCAAATCAAGCAGAGTAACTATTAACCAATTTACTGAAAGGAACTGAGTAGTTTATATAGTACAATGCTACTTCCTATTTTTAAGTTCCAAATCAATTCATTTGGCTCCATTCTAGCTCCATTGCTATGAAATAGATTCTTTGACTCGATGTGATCCTGTTAGAATATTTTGCAGTTTCATGATCTCCAACTGAGACTCTGAAATGGAAAAAATATTAAGAAAAAAAATGCATTGGCTCATTTCCCTAAGCAGAACCATTAGGTTTCTTGAACAGTTTCTATGCCACGATACTCAGCTGGCTCCAATTACTAAATGAACTGCCCCAAATGAATTCTTCCTTCCATACTGCATTCTTGACAAGACAGCTTCAACATGGTATGACATACCTCCACTCTTGCAGTTGAAGAGCTCCAAACTGACTTGATTTAAAGGTGAAGCTGATACCTAATGCTGTATCCTAATACAGTGCTCCTAGCACTTAGTACAGTACATTGCTCCCTTTGGGCACTCAATAAATACTGTTAATACTTCTACTGAATGATTTACTGTTTACTCACAGGCTAAAAACACCCCAATTCATCCACAGTAAGAATTTACAGCCCAAGCATACTTGGGTATAGAACAGGAAAAGCCTTTAAAAATCGAAGAACAAAGAACCAGCTGCTGGTGAGGAACAGATTTAGACTGTGATGGAGTACATTCATTCATTCAATAGTACTTATCGAGCGCTTACTGTGTGCAGAGCACTGTACTAAGTGCTTGGGAGAGTACAGCAGTGTGGCTCAGTGGAAAGAGCACGGGCTTTAGAGTCAGAGGTCATGGGTTCAAATCTCAGCTCCGCCACTTGTCAGCTGTGTGACCTTGGGCAAGTCGCTTAACTTCTCTGGGCCTCAGTTACCTCATCTGTAAAATGGGGATTATGACTGTGAGCCCCCCGTGGGACAACCTGATCACCTTGTAACCTCCCCAGCGCTTAGAACAATGCTTTGCACATAGTAAGTGCTTAATAAATGCCATCATTATTATTACTATTACAATATAACAATAAACACACTCCCTGCCCATAACAAGCTTACAGTCTATAGTCAAGTAGAAGACTCAAAAAAGACCCATCACCAGCCCTTTGGCAAGGAGAATCTATTCCCCTCCCGCACCCAATTGCTTCTGGACTCTTCTCGCTAAGGTTCATCTGTCATTCTCAATGGAAGACTCCATCTTTCTAACTAAACTTGGGTCTGGGGAATACATTAAGGGCTCATTATTCCCGAGTCCTTCCACCGAGCTCCTTGTATATGAACCTGGGTTCTAATCCCGGTCCGTCACACGTCTGTTGTGTGACCTTGGGCAAATCACTTCACTTCTCTGTGCCTCAGTTACCTCATCTGTAAAATGGGGATTAAGGCTGGGAGCCCCTTGTGGGACAGAATCTCTGTCCAACCTGAAAACTTTGAAGGTGGGGAGAGTGGTGGTGTGTCATATATTCATTCATTCAATCATATTCATTGAGCACTTACTGTGTGCAGAGCACTGTACTAAGCACTTAGCACTGTATATGAAGGGGGAGGGAGATCAAAGTCAGAGGGAGGAAATGGGAAAGGTGGTAGGTAAGCACACTGTGGGCAGGGAGTGTGTCTGTTTTATTATATTGTACTCTACCAAGCACTTAGTACAGTGCTCTGCACACCAGAAGCTTTCAATAAATATGAATGACTGACAAATAGATGAGATCAGGGTACTGTGAGTAGTATGGTGTACGAGGATTGGAGTAACTGGTCTGGGTTGTAGTAGATCAGTGAGGAATGGTAGGAGGGAGCAAACTGATTAAGAGCTTTAAAGCCAATAATAAGGAGTTTCTGTTTGTGGAGATGGATGGGCAACCACTGTAGGTTCTTGGACAGTGGGGAGATGTGGGCTGAATGTTTTTTTTTAAATGATCCAGACAGCAGAGTGAAGTAAGGACTGCAGTGCAGAGAGATAGGAGGCAGAGAGGTCAGCAAGGAGGCTGAAGCAGTAATCAAGGCAGGCTATGGGGCTTGGATCAGCATAACAGCAATTTGGGTAGAGAGGAAAGAATGGAGTTTTTTATGTGATGTTGTGAAGGTGGATGTAACAGGATTTGGTGACACTGAATATATCCTTGAATGGGGAAGGAGTTGAGAATAATGCCAGGGTTACAGGCTTGTAAGAGAGGAAACTGGTGTTGTCTACAGTAATGGGAAAGATAGGGAGGACAGGGTGTGTGTAGAAAGATGAGAAGATATGCTGCCTGTGGATTGAAAACCGAAATATACAAAGATTTACACTTTGCTCTCCCAATAAACTATCTCCAGATCCTATTAGATCAAAGACAGACACATCATCTTTAACTTTTACTGTTTATTCCCAACCAACTACTTCAGTGCCTTGTTCCCAGAGGGCATTCAAACAATAATCAGGGCCCCAAGACATTTTCAAGTAAATAAACTTTTAAATATTTAGTGGAATTTCTCCTTTTCTTAGAGCAATCATCTTGAACCTGCACATATTAATTTAAATGTTTTTGTTTTCTCTTTTGAAGGCAGCTAATGCATTTTTAGCCAAAGTCAGTTAACAGGATGAATTACACTTCATGCGACAGAAGAGGGCCTGTTTGTAACCAGAATTCACAACAGCAATATTTTCCTATTAGGGATCTAATAGGATCTGGAGGAAGGAGGCTCTAATAGGGTGGAGGAGGAATATACCAGAAACTTTATTCACTGGCATAAAAGCCTTCTTCTATATTCCATTTCTAAGAACTTGCATGTTTATGACTCAAGACCCTTTATATTTTTGCAGACCAATTCGTCGACATGCCTCAAGGAATGTATTTTTGAAGATTTAAAAATGCACCACCTTGCCAAACAAGTGAAAAAATGGAAGAAAGCAAAAAATCAAATTTTGGTTGAATTTGGATAGTTGTCCTGTGACATTCCTAGCTATTAACAACTCCTTCCTGCTCCACTGCAGACCTGAGATGACAGCTAGGATGCTTTAGGGCCAGACAATAAAAAGAAAGACTCCTTTGATTGTTATTTACCAGACATGCTGTAGTTGAAATCTGACCAAGATACTATAAAAGTGGAACTGACCCAACATACCATAAAAGAGCCAGTGGGAAAATTCTCATTTCTTGTCTGGTGAAGGGAATCAATGTTCCGCCAATGAAAATGGTGAGAGGGGGAAAAAAAAAACCCATGAAAAGACTCTCTGGCCACTCTCAATTCAGTGACTGTTTCTGGTCCTTTCTTGTCTCACTACAATCAGGCAATTCCCATAATAAATCAATAGCATTTATTGAGTGCCTCCAATGGGCAGAGCATTGCACAAAGCACTTGAGAGAGCAGTACCAAACAGTTACTCAAATCAAGCCCACTTGATGACAGTTTTGATCATCAGAAGAGTTTTACTCCTTCTGAAAGAGCCAAGAGGTAATGCTCTCTGTGCTTCCAAGTAGATAAAGGCATTAATTACAGTCAGTGTATACTCCTTTCTATCCTTTCCAACTGCATAAGCTCTAAGGATTCTTTCATGTATATTCTGGAAACCCACTTCAGGCCAACACACAATTAGAAAGTAAAAAAAAAAATCCAAAAAACCCAATAATCAAACATCCTTTCTATGGGCATTGGAGAGAACACCATTTGTCAACTATTATTAAAGGCAAAATGGATTTCAACATTGGCAATGCTCAAGCTTTCCTCAATATTCATCTCTTCATGCTCCTAATCGCTCCTAAGTTATACTCTTCCAAGAGCTAAGTACAGTGCTCGGCATCTAGTAAGAGCTCAATAAATACCACTGATAGATTGAAAAGGCTTGAGGCTTGAAGGGGCAAGAATCTACTGCCAGTGCTTGTATTGGCTGGTAATAACAATAATAACAATAATAATAATAATAATAATAATAATGGCATTTGTTAAGCGCTTACTACATGCCAAGCACTGCACTAAGTACTGGGGGAGGATATAAGGTGATCAGGTTGTCCCACGTGGGGCTCAAGTCGTCATATACATTTTACAGAAGAGGGAACTGAGGCAAAGAGAAGTGAAGTGACTTGCCCAAAGTCACACAGCTGACAACTGGTGGAGCCGGGATTAGAACCCATGACCTCTGACTCCCAAGCCCGGGCTCTTTCCACTGAGCTACGCTGCTTCTGGTCCGAATGATACCCTAAAATTACTTGGCCTTTCCCCAGCTGGCCCCAAATCAAGTGGAATGTAGAATACAGAATTTAAAAATCTTGAAGGACATTATAAGAAAAAAAAGAATTGTTTATTCTAACAACACTTGACATTCAAATACACTGAACTGTCACATTTAGGCTTTTGAGTATTCATTTGATTCCCTAGAACCTCTAGTGAATTTACACAATCATCTGCTACTTGACTGAGGTTACAGACCCCAAAAGCTGGCCCTGTTGCATGTACTCTTGAATTTGTTTTTATTTAACAGAGTTTTTAGGGTCAACATACCCTAAGTAAGATGTGTGGGTGGAGGCTCCACCCAATAACTGCAATACGCAGTAGAAAGCCAGAGGCCACATAATTTCACAAGATTCCTTCAATGCTGCAGTCCACTACGTTGGCAGAATTCAAAATTCTAATCTCCGTGGACATTTACCTTGGTGCTCCAGTAGTTGCTGAACTTCAGTTTCAGACTGCGATGGAAAACTGAGCTTCTGTAGCTTGTTCACTTTGGGCACCTAGGATCTGAAATTTATTTATTTATCACCAATACTGGGTGATAAATCCAGGAATATGTCTGGGAATCTGGGAGAAACTGCTCCCAGTTAGATGAAACAACAAAACAGAAAAGAAGGAAGGCCATGGTAGCAAGTGAATATACAAGTTGAGCAATATCTGCTTTTATAAGTATATGTAAGGTCTGAGCAGTCTTTGAAAAATGGCATATGCTTACGTATTGATGGAATAAGGAAAGTATTATCTACTGGATTTGAGTGAAGATCTTGAGAGTTGAAACGTAGGTGATTGCCAGTGAGTCTATATTACTCTGTGTCATTATCATAATTATAAAACCACACAGTGTGATTAAAATTTCCTTCTATCTTGGAGGAAAGAAAAATCACTATCAGTTTGCTGCAGATCAGAGCAACTGACACCCTTTTTTCAAGGGAGAAACTGTTATGTACACAAAAGACCCCAAAACACAATAGACTGAGCTGTGGTTAAGTCTAGGTCCTGAAGCAATAAAAGACATTTGTATTATCCTTACTTCTTTGAATAAATTCAGATGACAGCCCTATTTCATTTCTTCATTCAGTTTGGCGGCCAGATGGCATTAGTATCATTTACTTCACCTTGTTGTGCTTAATTACTACAATCAACACACTATTTTCCAAATTAATCATAACAAAGTAATTTCATTAGTAACACAGCAGGCTGTTGAATTATTAGCATCATAACAGTTTGCAAACAATTAAACTTTATTTGAACCTTAAAAATTTGCAGAGTGGAACATTATTGTGAGATCTAATGGCAATAGAGTACAAATTCGGTGCCGAGCAAATAATCAAGCAAAATGCCGTATAAAATATGACTTACAATCACCTTTGAAACAAATCGGCTCGCAAACTGTTCACAGAAAAACAAATAAAAGCTAAGCAAACACAAATGAAAACCAAGCAGATTAGCCTGTTTTCCAACCCGCTTTGTTTAAATTCACATTAATGGTATCACTTCATTCTTGAAGAGCGGGTGATATTGTCCCGGAAGCGAAGTGTCCCCGTACCAGTCTATACCGTCTCACCAAGTGCACCTGGATGGGACACCTTTCCATCCTCAGTTACCTTTCCCTTAACCTCCCACGTTTAACCTGTGAAAAAGAACAAAGGCAATTGGAGCTGAAGAATAAAGTTCCACTTTATTTCGGGGATAGTCTCTCAACAGGGAGAGAATATCTAGCCAGATTTGATGTTTCATCAGTTGGTGAAGGACTCCCTCTTCTGGATTAACTGTTAAAAGGAGGGAAGGAATATCCTCCAAACATTTTAAATCATAAGCCAAGGGTCTGCCCCAGGTGGGGGAAGGGTTTTATGTCCAATGTGCTACGAAAACCTGCTGCCATCTACCGTTCTGCGATTATAGTGCAAAACCTCTCGACTAGGTGGCTAAACCAGAAATGTAAAGTCTAAAACCCACTGGCTACATGTCAGCAAGACCATGATGAAATTCTCTCTCCTTTCAGCACCTGAGGATTTGAAAATCATCTCAGGGTTGAACGGTGGCACTGAAAGTTCCTCTTTCGGGGCTAATTTTCACATTTTCCTCATTTGTTTTCATTCAATCTCTTTAAATTAGAAACGTGCCCGTGAATTTGAGAAATACTGTGCTTAATTGAAATACCTATCTTCATTAAGTAGCTTTTGGAGAGGTACGCAGTTTTGGTTTTGGCGTGGTACTTGAAACAAAGGGGTTGGTCATAATGCCCATTATCTCTATCTGTTGCTGAATTGTACTTTCCAAGTGCTTAGTACAGTGCTCTGCACACAGTAAGCACTCAATAAATACGACTGAATGAATGAATTATGAATGAACAGGGATTTCGATTCAATTTTTTGGAGATGAGGGGCTGGGGTTTAAAATTAGATCAGATCAATCAATCAATCAATCGCATTTATTGAGCGCTTACTGTGTGCAGAGCACTGTACTAAGCGCTTGGGAAGTACAAGTTGGCAACATATAGAGACAGTCCCTACCCAACAGTGGGCTCACAGTCTAAAAGGGGGAGACAGATACAATGGGTAACGGAAATACTTGTTAACACTTTTTATTTTACGGATTTAGTGTGTGCATATGAGACAAAGCTTTCATGTTCTCTTGCACAATATATGGAAAACACTTTGGACAGTAAAAGTTTTGAAATGATTTGTGTTCATCTAACTCAGTGATTCACTGAATAGGGTAAGATATCTGAAATCAAGGATGTGAATTTAAGATTTTGAAACCCCATCTGTATCACAAGAGTAATTAAAAATTGTATACTGTATTAGCTGCTAATGTTTATGAAAAGGGCAATAAGAAAAGAATAAACACACAGATTACAAAATAATTTATGTCTGTGATATGGTCGTTAAACTCACCTGTTGATCCTTAATACTGTAAAAGTCTCCAAATGGACTGGAGAGTCAATTAAAAAACAGAGTGGAAGTGGGCTAGGTTTTAAATCCAAAAAACCTTATTTCGAGCAGAAAGTTAGACCCTTCAATGTGATGAGAATGGAGGCTTTAATGGTTTGAATGAACAAAATGAAAATAACGCTATTGGCACCAACATTTCAGCAGTCCCATTACAGATAACCAGATTGCTTTACTGACAGAATGCTTTGCGTCCTTATTCAGCAACACATCTTGTAAATGCCGACAGTATATTGCCATTTTCAATTCCGGTGTTTTTTTCCTCTTGTGGCCACATTTAACATGATGTAAATTTGCCTTTAAAAAGCATAAATTCTTTCATGATAAAATGTCACCACTGCGTGTAAGATAAATACTAAAATAAATCATTCACAGGGCTTCAATGCAAACACATTCTCTTAGATGCATGGTGTCTGCCTAAAAATCTGTATCATTTAGATAGATTAAATTGAAGTTTCAATGGGATTACACATTACATTCACAAAAATGAATACAGCGTGGATTAATAGATTTTACCATCCATTGCCACTCTTCGTGAAATGGTGCTGCGGAAGTCGACATCTAAACAAAAAAAAAACTGATCCACTTATGTATGTCAGATAATAAATAAAAGCCACCTCTAATCTTTATTATGCAAAATAGCAACAGGTATAACTTTTCTTCTTGTGCCTTATTAATATTAATACCTATCATTTAATTTCATATCACGGGAACATAGTAATGAGCAACTGCATACAATGACAGTTAAAGATGAACGATTGAAGGAAAATATTGACGATGCACAGCAAACCAAAGAAAAGAAAGGTTAGATGCTGTCACTCATGTGGCGATGATGATCTTACTAAATCCTCAGCATCTGCTGACAGAGTAGACTATTCCCCTTCTGCAGGCAGAAAGAGTGAGCTGCATTTCTCCTTCCTGTTCTTCAGCTGAAACTGTAGGATTTTCCTAATTGGAAAGAAGGAAGTTACGGAGTTAGCAAAGGACAGATCAATGAATATATCAATATGCACAGGAAAGATAGGAGCGTGATTTTTTTTTTTAACAGCTGCAGCAGCCAGGATGAGAAGCTGGCTATTATGAACAGCACTTTCCTTGAATAATCTAATCCAATTTCCCAGAGAAACCCAATAGAGCTTTTTTAATTAAACCAAGAAAAAAATTCATTTTTTGGGTCACAATCTTGTGTTAATAGAACAACTACAAAGGTTTTAAAAAAAGGAAAGACTTATAAAACAGAGAAGAGAACATATGAGCCATTAAAGAAGATTGGATTAAAATGTACTTACCCAGGACTCTCAAATATCATACATCTCCATTATGTAGGCTTTAGGCACCAAGCCAATGGTTCCTTTCATTTCTCCTACCCACCAGCCAAATCTATTGTAGTCCTAATTGAAAACAATATGCAATATTAACCTTTAGTCTGGCGTAAATGTAATACAATTTTGAATGCAAGTTCTTGTGGATGTTTTCCCTTTATATAAAGTTTACAAGGGCCTAAAATGAAAATAGAAATACTATTTCTTTTGCCGCTTTTTTAAGCTTCTAAGTATTTGAGAAACACAGCCAAAGTTTAAATTAACTAAAGACTCTAAGCAAATCTGTTTTGTTGTCACCTTAATGTTTTTTTCTTTCCCAGGATTTCTCACTACCTGAAAGCACTTGGAAATCAATGTTAAGAACCCAGACATGACAACATACTTCAGGATTCTTTTCCAGCCACACTCCGAATAACCACATGATTTTTAATGGTAGTTTGCTCCACTAAGGCATAAGGTACATGCGATATGTATCCTCCATTATTGCTCAAGTCTACCACTGCTTTAGGCATGCTGAATGCTTTGCAACAGTTTTCTGGAGTCTAGCATGATGTAATGTATTCCGGGATGAAATTTATTTAGATGTAGCTATACACAAACAAAATAAAATGAATTACAAGTTTCAAATAACAATATTTCCAAAACCAATACTCTGTAAGAGCACTGAGGAATTCAAAATATTTTTTTCTATAAGTTAAATATTTAGAAATCAATCCCAACAGCAAGTCAATAGATAATGACTGTTCCAACTTCTCCAACTCCCAGATGAATGGGCGAATACACATCAAGTTACAGAGGCGGAGGAAATATGAAAACAAAATCAAATTTGAAATGGATTGTTCACTGGGATAACTATTGAAGAGTACACAATTATACAACCCATGCAATCAGATACAAAGTAAACACCTGAAGGCTATTAACAGGGAGATTATGTGAGAAATATTAGTACCACATAAACCAATAAAACCTATATCTGTAGGTATAAAATATGACAAGATTAATATTTCTTCCTCAGAGGGCAGGTTAAGAGAGACAGTCAAATAAGTATGTTACCTTGCTTTTTTTTCCCGGTACACAGTATGGGTTTTCCATATAGAAATGCATGCAAAGTATTGGAATTTTTTTAAATTGACACATGCATTACTTACTCAGATGATACAGGCCAGCTTTTTGGCTCTGTCGACTGAGGTACCAAATTTTAGCCTAAAAGTTTAAAGGTTAATTGATAAAGTGAACCGTAGTCAGAGACTGAATATAATTCTATCCTCTATAAAGTAATCCATCAGTAGCATTTACTGAGCACTCACTGTGTGCAGATCACTGAACTAAGTACTTGATAATATACAATAGAATACATAGATATGATCCCTGCCCTCCAGGAGTTTACAATCCAGTGAGATTAGAATCTCCTGGGCCAATGCTAATCTTAAAAATTCATGATTACCATACTACTAACTTTATTGCATAATAAAGATGGCATATTTACCATTGATAACCATAATCTTTGCACTTGAAGGACACTGCATCAAGATTTTAATGTTACAACAGTAAGTTTCTGATGTTAGAGTTCCCTTTGTTTTAGATTTTGGGCTAAATTAATACAAATAGATGCCACTGTGTATTGAAACTATCCTCCCCTTTCAGGAATCAATCAGGTACAAACCTCAGGATCAGCCTGCCAGAACAGACAATGACAGGTAAGAAAAGACACAGTTTAAGAAAAAATCTGTTTTACTCCACAGGATATGTATTAAATTTTGTTACTTAGAGAAGGCAGCTCAACCAATCTGGGCTGAGTTACTTTCATCACTGTAAATTCCTGATAAATCACTGATACGCCTTCTGGCCCAAATTTAGTTCTAGAAATGCTCTCAAATCTGAAGTTCAAATCAGAATTTTAAATTATAGGTTAAACTCTCAAGTTTATGACCAATTTCATTTCAATTTACAAACTCTGTCTTCAAAGAAGAGGCTCTTCTCACACCCAAAACAATCCCCCCACCCCGCCCTCAGCAAAACCTCATATTCATCACACTGTTTAAGAGATCTGATAACTAATCATTTCCAAGAAGAGCAGGGTCTACAGAGTCTCATTCTAAAATAGCTAAATGAAACTTATGAAGCAGAAAACGTGTATACAACAGACACCTTTTGAACTGCAAACAAATGCTTTAAAACTAGGCATAGAGAAAAATCAGCTTAAAATGTAGATGCTTACATATTTCTCTTTAGCCAAACATTTTTTTCAGACTACGCAGACACACTTCTTTAAGAATTATGTGAAATTTTTAAAAATGTGTTGAAACTCTTGATTTTGAAATGCAAAATTTCCAGTTCTTGACATTTTAAAACTTCATTTAATACTTCTATGTGAATTCACGAAATAAAATACAGAATCTACTAAACTGATGAGAATTCACTGAACAGTATAGAGACAAGATGACAAACCGAGTGACTTTTACTCCTATCACTGCTATTCTTCGTATGGTCCTTAAAAGTAACCTGCATTCCAATTAAAACATATGCAGCTCACACTTCAGAATGAAAATGTTTTCCGGGTACCTACTCATGAGAGGACAATGCTCTAAGCTTTGGTCCTAAGACTTCCATGTTATAGCAAATTTCCTCTGATAAAGAAAAATCCACACTCCTACTAATTTCTTCCCTTTCCCAAACTAACGCAATTTCTTCTTAATTTTAAATTACTTACAGTGGAAAAATTAGACCATTGATAAAATGCTGTCTTGAAGTCCACGTGCCAATTGTTACTGGGCAGTTCTTGTACAGGTATTTTTTTAAAGGCCGAACGGTTTATTGGCAACCAACACAAAATATAAATAAGAGAAACAAGAGAAATATTTGAAGTTTTTGAAGGCAGTATTTGAAGGCAGGCACACACCATGCTCGGCATGTAGCAGGCAAGATCTCAGGTAAAAGAAAGCCTGCCATCTGGTATCCCTCACTCTATTCGGCTCTTGACATCAACCGAAATGCTAACATAGGCAAGTGACTATACTTCAGGAGGACTGATAAAATAATGAAGAGTCCTTTAATCTACGGGAAACCATTCTAGTCAATTTATAAGAAATATTGCATCCCTTTGTAGGACGTGTAATTATTTTCTATTAATCATGTGCTATAAAGCTACATTATGTGGTTATTCTGTTATCACTAGACAGAGGCCTGCAGTCAGCTTCTGACAATGTTAGGTAATTACTAACACAAAGCTTCTTTTTCCTTGTGTAGTAATGCTATCAAGATTCAGAGGTGCCGTGATGCTTACTGTATGAAAATAATACTCCAAAGAAATTCAATAACTGCAAAACAAATGGCTTCAAGGCAAAAAATAATGTGATAGTAAAAGGAAAAAAAAAAGAACAAACCTAACTTGCCCAGTAAACTGAGAAAGTAATCATAAGAGAGTGCTGGGTGTGCACTACGCTACTAACATGTTTCCAATTTTCATCCTGTTAAATTAGTTTTACTTCTGTTTTTATTTAGTGGTTGAAATATCAGGTCCCAATTAATATTTATTAAGCTGAAAAGAAAACTGATTGTCTCATTTTAGGACTATGCTGTACCTCAGAGAAAAAGATTAGTACTTAAAAGGAGAAATATTGGTTTTATCCATTTACTAAAACATTAAGTAAATGTTTTCCTATTGTTCCCTTATGACATACAGTATCCGTGTGCTGGGATAGCATTATTTCACATTTCAACAGAACAGACCAACTTCTTAGACACTTTCCAGGCCCAGGATTCCATTTAGTAAGCGTCATCCAGTTTCCACAAAATTTAAGAAAAAAGAGCTTCCCTATGAGAAATGTGAAATATGAGTAAAATTTTAGATTGTTCTGTCATTTAACGTATTAAAGACCATACTGTATGAGAGCAACAGGTCTTCAAATGTTGGATATGTCCCTCCCTCAAACACACAGATGTGAGCTGAGCTCGTTGTGGGCAGGGAATGTGTCCATTTATTGCTGTATTGGACTCTCCCACGTGCTTAGTATAGTGCTCTGCACACAGTAGTCGCTCAATAAATATGACTGGCTGACTGTCTATAAGCCAGCATTTTGGTAAATTCAACACCATTTGTAAACCCACGTGAACCTTCTTAAGCATAGTTCTTAATCAGATTAATATTATTTTCCAAGCTACGGTCTTATCTAAAAATTTGCATTACTATTTTAAAATTCAGATTCGTTGAAAAATTATTCCAAATATGAATGACAACATAATTTTGCTATGGTTAAATATCCTAGATCATTTTATATTAAAAGTTCCCTGTGGGACGCAGCATGGCCTAGTATAAAGCACGGATATGGGAGTCAGAAGGACCTAAATAATTGTGGTATTTGTTAAGTGCTTAACTAGAACCCAGAACCTTCGGACTCCCAAGCCCATGCTCTACCCACTAGGCTACGCTGCTTCTCCCAGGTCTTTACACTTTCATTCATTCATTCAATCGTATTTATTGAGCGCTTACTGTGTGCACAGCACTGTACTAAGCACTTAAGTTCTTAAGTTAGCTTACACTTGAGTTCCAAACCCAGCTCTGCCACTTGTCTGCTGAATTACCTTGCTCAGGTAACTTTACTTCTCTGTGCTCCATTCCCTCATTGGTAAAATGGGGGTTACGACTGTGAGCCCTATAATAATAATAATGTTGGTATTTGTTAAGCGCTTACTATGTGCCACGCACTGTTCTAAGCACTGGGGGAGATACAACATAATCAGGTTGTCCCACGTGGGGCTCACAGTCTTCACCCCATTTTACAGCTGAGGGAACTGAGGCACAGAGAAGTTAAGTGACTCGCACAAGGTCACGCAGCTGACAAGTGGCAGAGGCGGGATTAGAACCCATGACCTCTGACTCCCAAGCCCGTGCTCTTTCCACTAAACCATGCTGCTTCTCTAATGTGGGACATGGACTGTATCCAACCTGATTAGCTTGTATCTATCCCAGTGCCTAGTACAGTGCCTGCAACACAGTAAGTGCTTATCAAATACCATTTAAAAAATAAGTTATGGCAGTCATATACAGTCAAACTGCTATTACTTTAAGCAGTAGCAGCGTGGCTCAGTGGCAAGAGCCCGGGCTTGGGAGTCAGAGGTCATGGGCTCTAATCCTGGCTCCGCCACTTATCAGCTGTGTGCCTTTGGGCAAGTCAGTTAACTTCTCTGGGCCTCAGTTACCTCATCTGTAAAATGGGGATTAAGACTGTGAGCCCCACATGGGACCTGATCACCTTGTACCTTCCCCAGCGCTTAGAACAGTGCTTTGCACAAAGTAAGCACTGAACAAATGCCATTATTACTATTATTTTTTAATACAGTCACTCATCTTATCCCACCTAGATTTAGCCCCCTTGGGAGGTCAGCCCCCTAGCTGACCTCCCAACCTGCTGTCTTTCCCCACTTCAGTCCATACTTTGGTCTTCTGGTGCTAACCTTCTCACTGTGCCTCAATCTCACTTGTCTTGCCGCCGACCCCCAATCCACGTCCTGCCTCTGGCCTGGAATACCCTCCCCTCCTCAATCTGACAGACAATTACTCTCTCCCGCTTCAAAGCCTCACTGAAGGCACATCTCCTCCAAGAGGCCTTCCCAGGCTAAGCCCTACTTTTCCTCATCTCCCACTCCCTTCAGCATCACCCTAACTTTCTCCCTTTGCTCTTCCCCCACCAGGCCCACAGCACTTATGTACATATCTGTAATTTTATTTATTTGCATTGATGTGCGTCTCCCCCAGCAAGACTGTGAGCTCATTGTAGGCAGGGAATGTCACTGTTTATTGTTGTTTATACTTTCCCAAGTGCTTAGTACAGTGCTCTGCACACGGTAACTGCTTAATAAATACGACTGCATGAATGAATATTGATTTACTAGCTTGATCTTCTGATTGATTGACAGGTTGCAAAGAGGTGGAAGATTCCTTGCAAATCAAATGAGGGACATTCCCTTTATAGTCCAAATTAGACTGTAAGTTTTTTGAAGACAGGGCTAGTGCTTTGGTTCTGTGGTACTCTCCCGAGCACTTGGTAAAGTGCTCTGCGTACAACAGGCACTCAAATACCACTTACTGATTAAATATTCCAAGAAATTACAGGCTTCCCCTATAGTCATTAAAATGCTTTCCTCAGTGCTCTAAATAGCATGTGGCATTACCCTTTTGTGGTATGTAATTCATTCATTCATTCAATCGTATTTATTGAGCGCTTACTGTGTGCAGAGCACTGTACTAAGTGCTTGGGAAGTATAAACTGTCAACATATAGAGATGGTCCCTACCCAACAACGGGCTCACAGTCTAGAAGGGGGAGACAGACAACAGAACAAGTAGACAGGCATCAGTACCATCAGAATAAACAGAATTATAGCCATATACACATCATTAGTAAAATACAGTAATAAACATGTACAAATAAAATAGAGTAATAAATATGTACAAATAAAATAGAGTAATATATACAAGTGTTTTGGGAAAAGGGAAGGGGGTAGGGCAGAGGGAGGGAGGGGGCACGATGGGGAGGGGAGGAGGAGGAGGAATTCATGTTAGTATAAATACAAACAAAATGGCAAAGCAGTACAGCCTCAATTGGGATGGGTGGCCATTATAACTGGTCATCAAAAGTCCCATAATGTGAAATAATTGGTCAGTGGTGGACAACCATCTAATTATCAGAAGAAAGTTAACTGCAATGACATCCTTTTGTTCGGCCCCAGAGAACATAACCTAAGCTGTGTGGCCTTGGGCAAGTCACTTTACTTCTTTGGGCCTCAGTTACCTCATCTGTAAAATGGGGATTAAGACTGTGAGCCCTACGCAGGACAGGGTCTGTGTCCAGTCCGATTTGCTTGCATCCACCCCAGTGCTTAGTGCAGTGCCTGGCACATAGCAAGCCCTTCACAAATATCATAATAATTAATAATTAATAAGCTCACAATTCCTTCCCAGCTAGATGTTTAACTTTTATTCAACACTCTAACAAAGCTCGAAGTCTCAAACATCTGCCTAGACTGGACTAGTTGACCACACATTTCATGATTTCTTCACTTTTGTTATCTGAGGGACAAATTGGCATGCCTCTATACATGCTGACGCACAGCTCTTCTGTCTTCTGTCTACTAAAAATAATTTATTACTTCAAAAAACATCCGGGTAAGAATATGGTCAGTAATTTACTGATGAGTTCAGATATAGAGGTAAGCCAATAGACAGAATAAATCCAGAAAAGGAGAATATGACAACACAGCTACAGAAGTGAATAGGGCAATGGATACACATTCATCACCAAATCATTGCATTTTGCATATTACTGTTGCAACTGGACAATGTTTCAGCCTAATAAGGTTTCTGGAAAATACAACAACTATTTACATTCTGGGCTCTCTTCTCTTGCGCCTCAAAGCTTACTGAGTGTAAGCAAAATTGAAATGTTTGCCAATGAAACAGTTTATACTTTGTACTTTGGCATCTATTTATTAAATATGAAAACAAACAATCCAAAGAGCGTATGTGTGTCTTTAAAATGTGTTTACCTTACCCAGAAAATGTATATAAAACTACAATTTTCCATGTTAATACTCACTTCATTCTAAGGCAACTTTCATGAAAAAACCCAGAAATCCCCACTTCAAATATTATAACTGAATCTGTTCTACTAAACCAAAACATGAAGGATGAAAAGGGCAAAAATAAACAATAAACTGAGATGATCTTTAATAAAATACACTAAGATTTTAAACTATATAAAGACTGAAAAATATAAAGCATTTGAAGGATTGATTATATTTAAAACCAAGATAAAAACTAAGGCTATCCATTAATATGAACTTGTAAGCTTTTTGTCAAAAATTGGGTGCACATTATCAAAAAAACCTCCAAGCAAAGTTACAGGTTCTCTTTATAAAGCCAACGGGACTTGGATTTATGATTTGTAAAGTGCAAAGGTTAAAAGTGAGAAAATGGCACAGACACTTTGAAGGAGGGAATAGCTGGGCCAGGGGTCACATGACAGCTACTAATTGGAAAATGTTAAAAAGGAAAGAGGGGTGGGAAGGAAATCTGCTTACTCTTGAATTTTACAATGAAACATTTGATTTTTTGCTCTATTATCAATTGCTTATATTAATAATTAATGGGCATGGCTCCCAAAACGGGTCCCACACTTGTTGAGTAAAATCACAACTCAAGATCTAGCCTTTTCTCTTAAAACCCCTTCATTCCTCTGCCGGAAAAATAAAATTAAAAACACTTCACTGGAAAAAGAATCGGTGTCTACTTCAAAGTTAAGTTTCATAAATCTAATAAAGGTAGTCTAATAAAAGCTAGAGTAAGGATTTTCTGCTACTATTCCAAAAGTTGAATGTGGCGAACTACAATGTATGGTCATCTTACTGCTTTATTAATGCACCAAGTAATAAATGCTCTTTTAAGTCCTAAGAATGCTTCCTTTGTTCAACTACTCTGTGCCACATTAAAAGAAAAATGAACAGTTTGACATGGAGTTCTTGAAGCAGGTAAACAGAAAGTTACATTTACTTAGTCATTAGACAGAAGTTCAGTATTTTAAAGCACCTTTTAAATGGCTCGTTTTATTGTAAACTTTTGTAATTTTTTAAAGAGAACAATTTTCAAAACCTATACAACTATTTCTTCCATCTGCTAAAAATCCATTTTGCTTTGAACTCAGGTTTGTGTTTAATTCAATATCAGCAATTTTAAATAATTAATGTCAACGTTGGTCGACTTTGATGAGAAACCCACAGCTAGAGTCAACCGAGGTCGAATTTATGACACCATTTTGGATCGGCACATTTAATTGTGATGCTTGCCTTATCCACTTTCAACCACTAGATGGTGGAAAAAAGTAAAATAAAAAAAGCCAAAATTTCATGCCACGGTCTCAAAATCCAAATGTTAATCTAAAAAGTTAATAGATGTGGAAACAAAGACTTGAGAAAACGCGTGGTACAGTTGCCTGATTTTAACCAAGATGATGTTCTTCACAACCAAACCTTTCTCATGTGTGTAATGGCCAACAGATCTGGCAGCCTAAATAAAGCATAAGAACAAAACTAAGCCTTATTCACCCTATGTAGCTCCTCGAGGTGCTTCAACACATGTTTGGGAAGGGAGAGCTGATCCCCTCTAGCCTCGCTTTTAAACTCTGCTTGAAGCAGACACTTGTCGGCTTCAATCAGAAGCAGCTGCAGCTTAGTGGATACAACATGGGCCGCGAAGTCTGAAGAACCTCCCTAGTAATCCCTGCTCCGTCACTTGTCTGCTGTGTGACCTTGGGCACATCATCTCACTTCTCTGGACCTAAATTCCCTCATCTGGAAAATGAGGATTAAGACTGTGAGGCTTATTAAGACAGGGACTGGATCCAACCTGATTAACTTGTATCTACCTCGGTGCTTAGTACAGTACCTGTGCATAGTAAGTGCTTAACATAGGCCGTTAAAAAAAAAAAAAAGAGAAAACCATTAGCAAGGCAGCAAAGGTTTACCACCTCCCTCCAACCTGGTGTAAAGGGAGCATAGCAACACAATCATACTGATGGCAGAATTGCTGGCAGAGCATACAGTGTGCCCCACCCCAAAACCCCATCTCCAAATATCAGTGAACCTCCACGCAGGAAAGCTCTCACCATTCCCCTTACCCACTTAAGTACAAATAAACAGCCCAATGTCCACACTGGACTTGGGACAAGCTGGGTTTTTTTCCCCCAGGTTGGGGCAGAATTGAACCCAACAATAATATCGTTACCTTGGATTAAAGAAGTGCTTTCTTTTCTAATAATTCATTTTTATTTCATTTTACTTCCATTTTCATCCTTGTAACTCTCCTGTAAAGTGGGGGGTGGAAGTGGGAATATTTTTCCCATTTTGCATTTGGGGAGACTATGGGGAATCAGCATGGCTCAGTGGAAAGAGCATGGGCTTTGGAGTTAGAGGTCATGGGTTCAAATCCCGGCTCTGCCACTTGTCAGCTGTGTGACTTTGGGCAAGTCACTTAACTTCTCTGTGCCTCAGTTACCTCATCTGTAAAATGGGGATTAAGACCGTGAGCTCCACGTGGGGCAACCTGATCACCTTGTAACCTCCCCAGCAATTAGTACAGTGCTTTGCACATCGTAAGTGGTTAATAAATGACATTATTATTATTATTACAGAAAACAGGTAATAATAAAAAATTATAATTGTGGATTTTATTAGACACTTACTACATGTCAAGTACTGAACTAAGCACGGGAATAGATGCCGGATAATCAGATTGGATATAGTCCCTGCCCTAAACAGGACTCACAGTCTAAGGGGGAGGGAAATGAACATTTAGTCCCCAATTCACAGATGAGGAAACTAAGAGTAGAAAAGTTAAGTAACTTGCCCATGGTCACTCAGCAGGCAAGTTGCAGCGCCAAATTTAGAATTCAGGACCTTTTGACTCCCAAAACCTTTGCTTTTTCCACTAGGCTACTCTGATTCTCAAATAAGCATTGGGTCCATCAAGCCACAAGTAGATGGAAGCAGAAGGAGTCTGGGAATCAGGTTTCCTAAATCCTGACCCAACAATCTTTAAACGCTTTGTTTTTCTTTCCACTAAATAATATTTTAATCTCCAGGACTTTGAATTCATTATACTACTCAAAAATCTTTTCTTTGAAAGCACCTGGTTATTTGTTGCACCAACTCAGTCTCATGGTTCTGTGCTTTGTCCAGGAATAGGGGACTAGTTAGGAGAAGAAAAATCAGGAGTAATGGATGCTAGTATGATTTATTCCTGCTTAGAGGAAAAGAGGAATTCGACCCTGCTCTAAGTGTTCAATGCTCTAGGGTAGGTTCACTTTGGAATCCGAATGGCCTATCCCTTAGGTCCCCTCAGTAGCGGTGATTCTCATATCTTGGGGACTACAATGGGTTGGGGTTTGGAATCCTTGGTTCTGTGCCAGATTGGGAGACAGAGTCGGCAAATACAGACCATAAACAGGAGCAACAGGGCTTCCCCTCCTTCAGCGCTCCCCTTAGCATAGGGGAAAGCAGTTCTTGGCCAGTTCAGGATCACATCAGAGGAAGGAGGGAGTTCAGCTCCTGAGAACTAGAGAAGGAGCATTGTATGGCTGCCGCCACCATATTGTGCTCCTGCCACATGAACTCCAAGGACTAGGTTAAAAAAGGATACTACTGTTTTCCTTTCCTATCAATGCAGCTATGTAATGGTAAAATCATCCCATATTTGTGTCTTAAAGATGGCCTGGTGATACTAGAAAGTAATGCAGAGCAAGGGAAACATGCAGAATCTTACCTTTCAACCACCAAAAGGTGGGGGGAAGGAGAACTAGAAGACATTGCGCACCATGCTCCCAATAATACTTGGCTAGCCAGCTGCAATGATGAAGAGCCTGAAATGACTTCCTTACCCATAATTAATAACTACGGTGTTTGTTAAGCACTTACCATGTCCCAGTACAAGGGGCTGGGGTGGATACAAGTAAATCGAGTTGGAAACAGTCCCTGTCCAACTTAGGACTCGCAGTTTTAATCCCTATTTTACAGATGAAGTAACTGAGGCACAGAGAAGTAAAATAACTTGCCAAGGCCACACAGCAGACAAGTGGTGGAGCTGGGATTAGAACCCACGACCTTCTGTCTCCCAGGCCCGGGCTCTACGTACTATACAATTGACGGCAGCACTATTGTCTTTATTATTGTAATTTTTGGTTATGTTGTTTCACTTTCTGACTCTTTCCTTGTTTATGCTGCCTTTCTCCTTATTCCTCTTTCCCTTAAATCATAGCCCCTGTGAACCACAGTCTGTGTCTAATTTATCTTCAACCGTACTCTTACCCAGCAGAGTACAGTGGTCTTCATAAAGTTGGTGCTCAATAAATACTAACAAAAAAAACAAATGAATGATGAAGGTTAAATGCCAATTGTGAGACACTGGTATGCATATCATGAAACATGCTATTTTGCCATTTACCTGGTTTGCAAAAAGGTAAGTTGCCAAATGTCATTTGAAGGTCAATAAAATGCCTCTATGGCTAAATCTTTCGTAGGACAATAAAGACCTGGGTTTGCACCTAAAATGTTTCACTGCGGTCATTGCTATCCAGTTCCATGCACTTATTTCAAAGTAATAATGCAGAGATTTGAATAATTTCAAAAGCATCATAGATGGTATTTATTGAGCACTTACTCAATGTGCAGAACATTATACTAAGCACTTTGGAGAGTAGGAGAAAAAAAAACTCTGCATTTTGAAATTCTGGCAGAGAGCCTGTGTAGTCAGGCTCTGACAGAATTATAATGGCATTGTAATTAGGCACTTATCCTCTGTATTTTTATACACAGCTAAATGCCATTCTTAAAAATGGTTATATTTGGATGATAAACTTATAAAAGATTCAAAAAAGGGCATATAAACTGATGAAGAAAGTTACAGATTTCTAAAACTTCAAGATATTTTCCTAAAATTTACAAGCTAAACGGCAACATCTTGTGCTAGTAGTCTGACTAAAAGCAAAACTGTCAGCTTGATCCTACCACTTAAATCTTGGTGTAACTTCTTGGGCTGTTCAAATAGGCCTGAACTACTCAAAGAATGGCAAAAAGGTAGAGGGAGATGAAATGGCATGCCTTTGTGTCAAGTGGGATTAATATTCAAAGAGTTATTCCAAATCCCATTCATGTAGTTCTACAGGACTTGCTACTTCTCCAAATTATCTTCCGGAACTTAATGCACTATAACTACGACCACTATTTGAGATTTATGATTTAGGCAATTTTTTTTACAAAGAATTTGATGTGCTTTCACATGACCTGAGATTTCTTCTCATGCATTAGGGAAGGAGTGTGAGCTCAGCTCTGTGAAAGTACATGGGACAATTCATCACTATGTTCTGGTTGGGAAAAATCTCTGTCCCACCCAACTCTATAAAGCTGGCCTCATATACCCTTCAAAATAAGGGGGAATTTTAAGCTCATTATCATATACATTTGCAAAACATCTCAGGAAAACGAGATGGGAGAATGACATAGGTATTCTCATTTTACAGTTGGAGCAGTTTGGGTAACAGACATACACCTGTATCGGGTCTAGACTGCAAACTTGTTGTGGGCAGGGAATGTGTTCATTTCTGATTGTACTGTACTCCCCCAAGTGCTTAGTACAGTGTACTAAGTGCTCAATAAATACAATTGAATACTGCGGTACACTGAGGGCTAGAAGCCAGATGTCCTGACACACCTCCCCCCTAACCCCCAACCCCACAAACCTAATCCTCTAGCCATTTAGTTACACCATGTGCCTGAGGGCAGATGTTTCTGAAGAAGATAATTAATATTTTTAGGAAGCTTGGGAAAAGTTTGACATTTAATATAAGCAGGGATGCATGACCACATCCTTAAGAGGAAACCTTACGTTGCCATTTTCTTTACAAAGGGACAGTGGTAAGATTCAAGGGAAAAAAATCACCTGGATCTGTCAGAAGAAAAAAGCATCGATTCTAAATTGTCGGAACACCCACGGTATTTACACAAAGATGAAAAACTTGTTCTATAAACAAAGTGCTTCCAGGAGTGAATGGCACACCAAATCAGAATCAACACAGAGAAGAATAAAAAGGAAAAGGAAAGAAAAACATAATAAATAACATATTACCTTACAATGTTAACTTTCACATAATTACATTGTTTCTGAGTAAGCCAGTGAGTGGATGTTAGCCAAGATCTGAAGTGATAGGTAAACACACTTTTAAGTAGATTCCTGTTATCTGATTGTGTTTAAAATATGATTATATTACACTTGACAAAATAATCCATTATTATGAACTTATGATTGTTAACTAGGATCTAAGAGAATTCCGATGGATCTTTGTTTTTTCCATATTATATAACCAAATATGGAGGCCTGGATTATTTTCTTGCAGTCACCAATTCTCAGGAGCCTACCTTGCTGAGAATGTAGATAATGTCACCCCGTTTAAATGACAACTCATCAGGAACAGCTCCAGTGCAGTCCCACAAACCTTGGTAGAAATTAGCATAATCAGTGTTTTTATCTCCTGGAAAGATGAAAAGAAAGGGAACATGAGTAAAGTCTTCCATTGGGAAGTACCTCATTTCCATTAATCCATCAGTTATTAATGCTCCAAAGCAAATCATTAAATATTTTAAAATATCATGTAGTTCTGATCTGCTTCCAGAGTCATCCGGCAACTTCCACTAAAGAATTCATCCACTCCCCCTCTTAACATCCTCATTAAGATTTTTTTTTTAATTGGTCTACCTTTGGACTTGTAAATATCATTTATTTCCTTTCTGGTGATTTGCTCTAAAACATAGTTATTAGAGATCACTGTCCAAAAGGCATCTGCCTTAATATAAAACAAGCCACATTTGCATCTTGCCTTGAAGAAGATAAACACACTTCACTCTATAGTGAGCAATATTGGTGAGAGGTGACTAACAATAATTTATGAACCACCCATTCCCAGAATTTAAACTTAAAAAGCTTCATAGACAAAAATAAATCAAAATCCTACCCAAAAGGGAGTGAAAAAAATAATAATAATAAAAATGCCAGGTTAAAAAGAGGGACAAAGGGGAAACAATGCGCAAATATTCTCATTTCTCTAGGAGTCATCCACCTCCTCCCTCTCCCCTTCCACTTTCTTCTCTGAAGAATCTTGTGCACAAATCCTTTGATTGCTTTCACTCAAATATTAGGGCAACTTCGAAATTACAATTGCTGAAGTTGCATCTTTCAAAATATTTTTGTCAGCTTCAGTTTAGGACATTAAGCTCTGTACAAACACACAACATACACGAGAGTTATAAGCTCATCCTTCTAACGGCATAAGCACAATGGATGTGATGTGTTCAAACTGCCATACAGACCATTAACTGATTGATTATTTAGCGCTCTTTGCTCGGTAATACCGCAATAACAGAGTAATAAATGCTTTGTCATAGGCTTACTCTACAATGAACATCTCTTGAAACACTGCAGAGTTAAATACACTGGATGCTTTTGTTATACTCAAAACTGCTTCCTGTTTTTAATTTCATGATAACTGAGTGATGATGAGTTAACTCAAAAAGAATGTAAGCAAGACCAATAAGACGTCCGATCACCATTACGTATACAAAAACCAGACAGTATACAATAACCAGACAATAACCAATAACCGTTCCAACCATTATAAGAATGTCATCTTTTCATTTTAATAGGATAAATATCAGAGACATATGCTGGAGCAAGGCTGTCATTTTAGTTCGAATAATAATAATAATAATAATAATAATAATAGCATTTATTAAGTGCTTACTATGTGCAAAGCACTGTTCTAAGCGCTGGGGTACATACAAGGTAATTAGGTTGTCCCACGGGGGGCTCACAGTCTTAATCCCTATTTTCCAGAGGCGGTAACTGAGGCACAGAGAAGTTCAGTGACTTGCCCAAGTCACACAGCTGACAATTGGCAGAGGCTGGATTTGAACCCATGACTTCTGATTCCAAAGCCCTCGCTCTTTCCACTGAGCCACGCTGCTACTCTGTCATATGATTCTCGAACAGCAGGCTCACAGACAATTCCAACATAGACCTGGCTTATTTGCATGTCATTAGCCTGTTAGGCCATTATGTGAAGTTTACGATTTAGTCGCAAGAAGTTAAGTTTGTTGTGTCATTAAAGAAAATTTGCGTTAAAATAGTCCAAAGCTGAGGAGCAGTTAAATAGCACAGTGCTCCGCACACAGTAACCACTCAATAAATATGACTGACTGAATGAATAGTATGCCATTCAACTGCCTAGGGTGTGGGGAAGCTATTTTTTCCTTTTCCATTATTCTTTTGGAAAGTAAATGAAGGATAATGCCCCCCCTTGCGCACATCCACCTTCAAGAAAGAAGTTTGTTTACTTAGTTTGATAACAATGCCAAAATGGGCTGAATTGTATTTATAGCTCAGCCTCTGTGTTAAAAGTTTGAGTCATCATCACTGAAACCTGCAGGAATGTGCATGAGCTTGGGGACCCAACCAAGGCCTAAGGACGTAGTGTTCACCCCTTTCTCTTTCATTCCTTCTATTCAGGAGGATTTATCCCCCCCAACTTCGATGAGTGGACACTAGAGGGTGCTCAGGCTGGCCTGACCATCACTGCAATACATTGGCAATTTTTTAATTACTTTGTAATAAAGTGGTTGATTTCTTTTAAAACCACTTTTTTAGACCAATAGCAATTTAGGCTCTGCAGCATCCTCACGGGTCAAATGTTGGGCCCTATGCAGTTTGTCAGTGTCAGTTTAAAAGACAAGGAATTAGATCAAGTAAAAAGAGGATGACATCATTTTGCCACCCCTCCCTCCCTCTCTCTCTCTCTCCCAACTCTAACGGTCTCCCCAGTGGATTGAGGAGAAGGTAAACGGATCTGACTATCTTGTTCTTCGTGGCTGACCAGAACTAGGCTTTTCCCAAGCAAGTGAAGTTCTGGTAGGGATTTAGAAAGGAAGGACTGGCTGATTTCTGATTCCCAGGGATTTTTCCTGCTGTTGCTTTTCCTTCACACTTTGCCATCGTATGTGACTCTGCTTCTATATACACGTTCTTAAGTATTTGGTGATTCTATCATGTAAACCTTATCACTTTGGGGTCTCTTTTCCCCGTGATGCACCTGGTGAAATGCCTATTAACGCTAATGGGTGCTGCACCAGCACATACAGAAGAGGAGAGACCCCCATGGTGAACAAGATGCAAATCTCCCTAGATGTTAATCAGGAGGATTTCATTAAATCTCAGTGCTGAAGATGCAACAGTTCTAGTGGTAATACTTGGAAAGATATGTTTGAAATAAAACCCTTTACTATTCTGATTGCACTGTTCCACAACAGTTAACCATACCTCTGTGTTCCTATGTAATGGACTCTGAGTACAAAAATGTGCTTCTATGATTTAGGCCAGTCACAAATAATGTAATATTGATTTCATAAGGAGAACTAGACAGAAAGTGATGTGAGAAATTATTATTGAGAATAAAAATGTATATGTGTGTGTGTGTGCGCACACACACACACATATATATGTAAGTGGAGAGGGAGACGTACATATCTATATGTATATAAACCTAGAGGGAGTTGAATATATACCTATATGTGTTCTAATATAATGGACTCTGAATACAAAAATTTGCTTCTAAGATTTTGGCCAGTCACAAATGATATCATACCTATTTCAGTAAGCAGCACTAGTCAGAAAGTGATGTGAAAAATTATTATTGGGAATAAAAATGTATGTGTGCACACACAAACACACACACACACACTATATATATAGAGAGAGAGAGGAAAACATACATATCTATATGCATATAAATGTAGAGAGCTGTATATATACCTATATGTATATAAACACACATAAATACATACATCTCTATATATGTATATATACATGTATATAAACCCAAACAATTGCCTTAAACTCCACAGATTTGTTGAGTATAAATTCTCGATGTGAAATCTGCACATGAAAAATTAATAACTGGAGTCATCTGATTACCTAGGGACCATAATTAGATCAGGAAGATATCTGCTGATAAGAGATGGTGTAGGTTCAGAATGTTAAATATCACTATCTCCTCAGAAGCAAGATGTTTCAGGAAAAATAGGCTCAGAAAAGAGTGATAAACTTAAAATTTGTACCTAAGACTCACCAAAAAGAAAACTGGACACCAGGAAATGATAAACTGGATACACTCTAAAACAGAAACCAGGATTTTTCCACATGCTTAATGCTGAGCATAGTGTTTGCTATCCTGTTACATTCCACATGCTGTCCTAATTTCAAAACTATGAGAATCACTATGGGCTTTATGCCAAGGAGAGTGAGTAAAAGAAAAGTGACTGAACACAGACACAGAATTGGGCAGAAATGAGGTGGGGATATTTCTCCAGCTTTTTCTGAAAATTCATTTATGAAAAGAAGACTATTGAAGTACAGGCACTGTCATGCGATTCATTTGAATTCATAGATTCTGAATTGGTCTGAACTATTATCGAACTTGCATTTTCACAAATATAATCTCAAAAATGGAACAGGATTTTAAATTCAATGCTACCCAAAAAATTCACAATAAAATTTAGACTATATGAACAGCTATTTAAAAAGCAACTGGAACTCGCAATACGATTAAAATGCCGACCCTTCCATAATGCTATTGTGACAATTAAAAACCTAATTATTGTAAGGCACTTACATTTTAAAAAGGCATCACAAACACTGAACAAGCAAAGAATTCTGTGAATAGCAAATGTTTGATATTTTTCTCATGCTTACATTTTTACATTTTTGGTATTCTGTGTGATTTTCCATCAGCAAAATTATTCAGTGTGGAAAACATTACATTCTTGAGTAAGGTTAGAAGTTCACATCATGGGATGCTCAGCAAGATAGTAATATCCTTGTCAACTCACTGCCCTACATGGCAAACAAACTTCTAGTGTTACATATTTGACAGTCTAGGGGCGATCAAAGGTCACAGTTATGCAAAAGTGTTAAAACTGTTGCTTGAAAAGAATTTCATGTCACCAAGAACTTAAAAATAAGATAGTCGGGTGCTTCTTGGATACTCCATAAAAAGCTAGTTCAATTTTGTAAGCTTCTTTAGAAAAGTTGGTATATTTTTCCCTTTAGGAAGACAATAATACCCTAGAAGCTCCTAAGAAGACTTGGAAAACAAAGTTTCTTCTAATGAAAAAAACCTCTAAATATGGAAATCAGATCTACTAGTTGAACACATTTTCTACATCTGGAATTGAAGAACAAGAATCATACGTTTTGGCAGAAGCTTTATGATAAACTACAACAAGGATCTTTATATTTCAATGATTATGGAGCATAATCCCTAAGGCTTCAATAGGTCATGTTGTTTTATAGCTGTATTTTAGTGGATCAGAGTGCTAACATCTGATGACCGCGTCCTTACTTCCTTTCTGAGAAAAGCAAACCAAAACCCTTCACAGCAACCTGTTCCTGCTTTCCTGTGTGGGTCCGGAAACCAGGCCTCTGTTTCCTTTCCACATGTCACAGTAGGAAGAGCCCTGGAAAGCTACTTCCTGAACACACGCTCCCCATCCACCCTTTCTCTGACAGCACTGGAAGAGTGATGTATGGGCCATGTGACAGAGGGGAAGGTGACCCAGACTCCGGTTCTATGCAGGACGCAGTTCCGATACGGCAAACCTTGCCACGGCTGACATTTGGCTGTAAAGAGGTGTAAAGTCCTGATAAGAAGTCGGTCTTCTCTGCTTTCCGTGTAAAATAATTGCTGGCTTATCAAAACTACAATGTCCTTAAGCCCGAGATATCGCTTGTTCTCCATTTAGCTGGAAACAGCGAAGAGCCAGGAAAAGTTGTCCCCATCATGTGATTTCACCCTCTCTGCCTGCAGTTATTTTTCCAGGTTCAGTAATAATTAGCACCAGGGCAATATGCCAAGTGAAAGCAGATAAGGAGAATATCCTTCATAGCCTTCCAGGGCCCCGGTGTCCTTTTCCAATTTTTTTTGTGGCTGTCACCGGACTCTGGCATTTCCTACCCAATTCATTTGCTTTCTGTGGTAATCATATGCAATGAAGATATGCATGGCCAACATTTAAACGGGCTGCAGATCAATTAGCGGTCTTAAGTTTATCTGATTTTTATCAAAGAAGACAGAGCTGTGGGTCGATTGTCAGAGCCTGTGTCAAGTTGACCTTTTCAGAGACGTCTACATTGCCAGTCCCCTGGGCAACTTGTTGTCCCCTGTTAGTCTTTGAATGGCAGAAGTCTGTTCTGCTCAAGCACAAAGTATACACAGATGTCTATATTACATTCTTTTAGGTTTGACAGCAACTGCATGTTGTATCTATAAACTGTCCTTTAGCAGTGACACTTCCTCAATGATGATAAGCTAATTTATGCAACTAAATCTCCTTTGTGCAGAAATGAAAGCTAATTGAGTCATTACAAAGTAATTCAGGAAGGAATACCTTGTATAAATTGGCTTACTTTATAAATCCTTCTCAAGTGGTTTTCATGCATCCTAAATGGGACTAAGCAGCTTTGCCGCCATAAGATATTCAGACCAACAGAGATAACCTTTTAGAGAGATGAAGGCACTTTTTCCAGCATCAAGAAGGGAGAAGATTAGAAAATAGATATAAACAAAAATGCTCTGAGTTCAAAGGGAGCTGTTCAATAGAATTACCTGAAGAGTGGCTCACATTTTCTTGGTTTATCTTCCTTGGTTCTTCCACCTTCAGGGGAGCATTGTCTTCCTCCTCCTCTGCAAATACATAACATAAATTGTAAGTGAAAGAATTCTTCAGTGACAGGAATCGCAAACACACCCCATTTTACAAACCACTGGAAGTTTTTAAATGGAGTCCCCAAAGAGCCAAGCTAATCAGCTTTCTCAGTGCCCACCAATGATCAAAACCACAAAGAGCCTATTCTATGAAGATCTAAGTATGTAAAAAGGTCCTTAAACTCTTGGCCTGTAGTGTGCTATACAGTACATTAACTCAGCAAGAATGGTGACTATTGGAAACTCCTGTCACCCCTACAATGGGAAGGTAAGGGACCGAAGCCCAGCTCCACACAATCAGCTCTCCTGCTGCCTGCCCATCCTTCCCACAATTCTCCTACTCTCAGTTCTTGACAGGTTCTCCCACAGTGCTCATCGCTATTGCCATTGGTCCTTCATTCATTCATATTTATTGAGCACTTACTGGCACTGTACTGCTTGGGAAGTACAAATTGGCAACATACAGAGACGGTCCCTACCCAGCAACAGGCTCTTCTCCTGCCTCTACCTACATTCTTTGGAAGTCCCTCTTGCCATGAATCTCTGCCACTACTGCCCTATTCCCCCATTCTGGCTTTTACCCTTTCCCTCTTCACCTCTCCTGCCTTCCCCATCAACTGGGAATGACATTTCTAGTTTTATGTTGTTTTAATAAGTTGCACACCTTCATTAGCTTAGCTATTTTATGCCGGACTCTGATCCTGGAGTATTTAAAATGAGTACAAAGGAATAGCTCAATTCTAATCTGAAAATACTGTGAGTAAATGAAACCTTAAATTCAAAGTGCTCCGGGGATTACTTGATGCATTCTGCTTTACGTAATTCTGTACAAACAATACTCTTTGGAAAAGAGAGAATAATTTTAGAATTTTATAGTCAAATAAATTTGGGTGGTGACTGATTTGGAAGTAATCATATATCCTTACTTATAGGGCCACACTAAACAGTAGTGATATTATATATTGAATGAAATAATTAAATTCATATAACATATTTACAATACATAACACAAGATATTCTTCATCACAGGTTTCTAAATTCAAGTGACTCAATAATTTCATTCTCCTCTGTTCCCTGCTACTCATTAACCTGGAATGGCAACCCATAACACACTCAACATGGGACCCTGCAGCCACAGGGACACGTAGTCTCTTTTCCAAGCTCCCAAGCTGTGGTGCATCCTAGGAAATTGCACGGGGTAGGTTAAACTCCAAGTTCTCTAGAACAGTACATTGCAACCAGTGGACATTCGATGAATACCGTTAACAATACTACTACTAATAATGATAATTAGTACCAGTTGCGAGCTGTGAACCACCCTGTGATTTTGGGGTCATGTTCAGCTCAGACCCCCAATTTCCAGCACCAGAATTCTAGTGCCAAAGGTTGATTACAGCCGGGATAAAGATTTTCTCTGAGCTGCATGGTAGTGCACCCAGAGATGGCCCAATGGTTTGTTGTCGCCGCCGCCCCGTGACTCTTAGATTTGTGCCCTCCAAAAGACATGAGAGGCATCCACAGTTCAGCTAGCCAGACAGAAAACCTAATGGCTGGTTGCTGAGGGTTGGGGAATGCCCAATCCTTCCTCTCAAATTTCTGATACTGCAGGCTCCCCACACCATACTCAGAGACAGTATGGTCTAGGAGACGAAGCACAGGCCTAGGAGTCAGAAGGACCTGGGTTCTAATCTCAGCTCTACCACTTGCTTGCTTTGTGACCTTGGGCAAGTCACTTCACTTTTCTGGGCCTCAGTTACCTCATCTATAAAATGGGGATTAAGAATGTGAATCCCATATGGGACATGTCCAACTTGATTATCTTGCATCTAGCCCAGCACTTATTACAGTGCCTGGCACTTAGTAAGTGCTTAACAAATACCACTGGAAAAAAAGGTACAATCTTCAGCATAAACACATAACATTCATTTACATTGTTAAAGGTTTCAACAGCAAAAATAGCAGTGCCACAGATCCAAGAATAACCACCTACCTCTGATCTCTGACATATTCTAGTTACCACCCCTGTAAAATTCACTGCTTTACTCCCTTCAGCAGGTTTTTTGGGAATTCACAGTCCACAAGTACACTCTTGTAGAACACCCAGCTAATCTTCTGCATTTCTGGCTTCCCAAATCTGTTCCTTTTAGACACTTAACACTGACTCATCTATTCGTCGATCTGGAATTTCTCTCCACTTTCCAACCCTCTTCTTCCGTGCTTGGCAGTCTCCAGATGGTGTTGCCAGGTGCATGATGGACATCCTATGCAAAATAGCTTTTCCCCTGGAGGGGTCTTGAGTAATAAGCTGATTCCCTGTTCTAGCAATCTCTGGGCATTTCCCTCTTTTCCATATTTGGGGATAGCCTCTTAATCATCATACTTCCCAGTGTGACTCTCCAATCAATCAGTGGTGTTTATAGAGCACTTATCATATGCAGAGCACTGTGCTAAGTGCTTGGAGAAACACAAAGAAGTAAATAGTCAGTCAATCATATTTATCGAGTGCTTACTTTGTGCAGAGCCCTGAACTCGGCACTTGGGAGAGTAAAATATAACAATAAACAGACACATTCCTGCCCACAATGAGCTTAGAGCCCAGAGGGCCTAGAGATAATTCCTGCCATCAAGGAGCTCACAATCTAGCAGGAGACGCCAACATTAAAATAAATTATGGGTGGGGGAAGCAAGAGTATAAGGGTATGTACTTATATGCTGTGGGGGTTAGGGTGGGGTGCGTATCACAGTTCATTAGGGATATGGACTTAAGTGCACAGGTGATTCATACGGGAGGGTGAATAGGGTGAAGAAATGAGAGACTAATCAGAGAGGTTTCCTAGGACAGTTAGCAGTCGATGCTATTTACAGAGTACTTACTGTGTGCAGAGGATTGTAAATTGTACACTGGGAGAGAACAGTAAAAAAGAGTTGGCAGAGGCATGTTCCCTGCCCACAATGTAATTACAGTCTAGGGGATGATTTTAGTAGGATTTTGAAGCTGTGCAGAGTGGTGACCTGTCAGCTATGACAGGGATGGGAGTTCTAATGGACAGAGCTTGGGCCTGGGAGTAAGAAGGATTTAGGTTCTAATCCTAGCTCCATCACTTGTCTGCCATGTGACCTTGGGCAGGTCACTTCACTTTGCCTCTTTACCCTCATTTGTAAAATGGGGATTAAGACCGTGAGCCCCATGTGGGACATGTCCAACTTAATTAGTTTATATCTATTCCAGCACTTAGAAAAGCTCTTGATGCACAACAAGCACTTAAAATATTACTATTATTATTATGGAAGGACTGAGCAAGAGGTTGATAGTGCTGGCGAAGAGATCAAAGTCCAGAAAGTAGGTCGGTGCCAGAGGAGCAAAGCATGTGGGCTGGGTTGTAGTAGGAGAGGGGTGAGGTTAGATAGGAGAGACAGAGCTGATTGATGGTTGGAAATCATTCTGTAATATTTGTTGAATACCGACTTGTGGCAGAACACCGTAGAGAGAAGCAGTGTGGCTTAGTGGAAAGAGCCCAGGTTTGGGAGTCAGAGGTCGTGGGTTCTAATCCAGGCTCTGCCACTTGTCAGCTGTGTGACTTTGGGCAAGTCACTTCTCTGTGCCTCAGTTACTTCATCTGTAAACTGGAGATTAAGACTATGAGCCCCACTTGGGAAAACCTGATTACCTTGTATCTACCCCAGCACTTAGAATAGTGCTTGGCATATAATAATAAGTGCTTAACAAATACTATTATCATTATTATTATTATTATTATTATTATTATTATTAGGTGATTGGGAGAATACAATAGCTAGGAAACAGCACGATTCCAGCCCTCAAGGAGCTTACAACTCAGCAGAAAGTTGTCAGAGAGGAAAACAGAGTGGAAACCTACACCCCCAACAAAAGTGCTCACAATCCCATTCCTGGGATGCCAGAGCACCAAGAGATATGGCCAAAAAGATGACTTTTCTAGACCTCAATGCTTAACTACAAAGCCTATGCAAACACATTTACCTGCACATGACAAATAACCTAGAAAAAATACTTTTTTTTCCACAGAAACTAAGCTTTCAGTTCTTTCAATTGAAATTGAAGCATACTGCACTTCTAAAGGATAGGAAAATACTCTAAAATTAATTTGAACTAATTTTTTTCATGAAAAGATTAATTCTCTTAGGTGCTACATTTTAGAAAAAAAGACTACATTACTGTATAAAAATGTTGGATATACTGCATTTTCAATAAGAATATTCCCACTCAAAAATAAGCCCATCTAATATTTTCCTCTTTCCATGTAAACCAAATGAATACAATTACAGAGAATGTATCTATCTGCTCCTTGATGATCTTTTCGTTGGATAATCACCAGTGTGTATTTATTTTTACCTTCAAGCAATAGCATATATGATTGTTCAGGCTATTTATTCTGATTATCCTACTTGTAAATATTTTCACATCTGTCTTCCCTACTGCAGTTCAAGCTTCTTGTGGGCAAGGAAGGGTCTCATGCTTCTGTTGTACCTCTCAAGTGCTTAGTACAGTGAATTGCACTCAGTGGGCATTCTATAAATACCCTGACTGGTACTTCTTTATTACCTATTTTATTGTTTTAAGATGTTTAAATGAACATAATATGCTAAAATCCTTGTTTAAAATCAATGGTATTTATTGAGTGCTTACTCTGTGCAGAGCACCGCACTAAGTGCGATAGTAGACACGTTCTTAGAGATTACTGAACTACAATTTAAGACAATGCTCTGAATTTACTATTTACTTTCTTCATTTAACTTATCCTATCAGAGAACACACACTTTATGAACTTTTTCATGTTTTTCTGAAAATGCGTATCAGAACAATGACAACATTTCCTGTACAGGATAACTCAACAATTTGGGGCATGAATTTTGGTTTTTGGAACGTTATCTATAACACATAATTAGTTGAGATTGAGGCCAACACTTGTCTGCTGTGTGATATTGGGCAAGTCTACCATAGGATTTTAAAAGAAACCAAAAGGGTAAAATAAAGGTTTCCATATTCAACTTGGAGGTCTCAGAAAGAATATTGCACTAAATGAGGAAAATGAGGAAAAGAAAGAAAATAGGAAAACAATAGAAGAAAGGGGGAATAGTACTAATAGTAGTAATAATAATTATTATTATCAATGTACTTGTTAAGTACTTACTATGTGCCAAGCACACTGGGATAGAGATAATACAATCAGATCAAATGAAATAATAATAATAATAACAATGATGGCATTTGTTAAGCGCTATGTGCCAAGCAGTGTTCTAAGTGCTGGGGTGGAAAGAAGGTAATCAGGTTGTCCAGGGGGGCTCACAGTCTTGATCCCCATTTTACAGATAAGGTAACTGAGGCACAGAGAAGTTAAGTGACTTACCCAAAGTCACACAGCTGACAAGTAGCAGAGGTGGACATAGAACCCATGACCTCTGACTTCCAAACCTGTTCTCTTTCCAATTGGGTTCTACACAGGGCTCACAGTCCAAGAAAGAAGGAGGAGAGGAATTTAATCCCCATTCTACAGATGAGGAAACTGTGGCACAGAGAAGTCAGGTGATTTGCCCAAGGTCACAAAGCAGGCATGTGGCAGAGTTTGGGTTAGAACCCAGGTCTTGTGACACCCAGTCCTGGGCTCTTTCCACTAAGACAACCTGCTTTGCAGGAAAATACATAAGAAGTTGGAAAGGAACACAAAGGATATGGTGGTAAAGGCAGGAAGCGAGGGGAAAAGTAGGAGAGGGAGGAGGAGAATAAGGAACTGACAGAGGGGAAAAAGGGGACCGAAAGGAGGGGATGGTAAAAACGTTCTCCTTCTCCCAGCTATGCAGTCTCTTTTTTTTTTTTTTTGATGGCATTTATTAAGCGCTGCTATGTGCAAAGCACTCTTCTAAGCACTGGGGAGGTTACAAGGTGATTAGGTTGTCCCACGGGGGGCTCACAGTCTTGATCCCCATTTTACAGATGAGGTAACTGAGGCACAGAGAAGTTAAGTGACATGCCCAAAGTCACACAGCTGACAATTGGCGGAGCTGGGATTTGAACCCATGACCTCTGACTCCAAAGCCCGTGCTCTTTCCACTGAGCCATGCTGCTTCTCTGAGTTTCTTCCTCTTGTGCTACTGCTGGGCTTTCTCTCATTCTTACCAGACCCTGGAGCCGGACTCCAAGGCTGAGCTAGACGTGCCTGTTGCACAAAGCCTTGGAGAAGCAGAGAAGCAGAGAAGCAGAGAAGCAGCGTGGCTCAGTGGAAAGAGCCTGGGCTTTGGAGTCAGAGGTCATGGGTTCAAATCCCGGCTCCACCACTCGTCAGCTGTGTGACTTTGGGCAAGTCACTTAAGTTCTCTGGGCCTCAGTTACCTCAACTGTAAAATGGGGATTAACACTGTGAGCCCCACGGGGGACAACCTGATCATCTTGCAAATTCCCCAGCGCTTAGAACAGTGCTCTGCACATAGTAAGCGCTTAATAAATGCCATTAAAAAAAAAAAAGCCCCATATCCCCATGGCAGACAAGCCGTCTCCCTGCCTCATTCCCAGTCCACCCCGATGGCCCTCAGAGTCCTCCAGTCACAAGGTGAACGGTCAGGGGTAAGACGGCACTGGGCAACAGCTTAAACTCTACGCAGAGCCAGAGAGTTGCTGTGCTGCTGCTTCTTGGCCAGCTAGCATCCTCTTGAGTGGCCCAAGTGGTGGCTGAAGATCGGCCACTTGAAACCAGAACAGGCCGTCTGAGTTAGAGAACTGGAAGCGCTTGCCCTCAAGGGGTAAGTGCATTTGGTGGCTGGGACTCATGTCCTCCAAAAGGCCAGTAATCTTAAAAGGAACAGACACTGCAGATAAGTGCAGAAAAAGTGCCGAGCAGAACTCCTTTTGAGAGGGTTCATATGTCCCTTGGTGATACCAGGAAAATGCTTCCAAAAAAATCTCAGTTTCTCTTTGCCCTAAGTAACTCAGCCTTGGATTCACATTACAAATTACTGTGAAAATCAGTTTCAACAATGGCAAAAGAGAAACTATTATTTCCATCCAATCTCAGAATTACTGAGAGAGAGCAACCGCATTCAAACTGAAATTTTGGTTTGTTCTAGGGAAAAATAAAAATTCAGGCAGCATGAACAGAAATGCTGACATGCTCTCCACAAAATACACTCAGGGTCTAAAAGAGGTAATTACCAAAATACTGTATTTATAAAGAAAGCAGTACACAAAAAACATGATTATCAGTCATCTTCCCAATATACAGACATTATGAGAATATATATTATCATCTTGATTATTACCTTCCCAGTGCCTACACATTAGTTGTTTTATTCAGTAGAATTATTGTTAACCAATATTTTCATCCCTGGTTTGAGGTAAACACAATGGCATTATACAACATTAATTAATACCTCAGATAAACACTGTTTGTGGGTTAATATATTCTATTCAACATTTTAATAACAGTAAACAAAAACAGCTCAGCTATGCAGCAAAATCCATCAAACCACACAGATGGTTATAAGGTTTTCATTATGTGGTTTCCATAGCAATCATATTGCAAATCTGGAAGCTTCTTGCAAATAAGCAGCTTGTATTTACATGCCTCTCAGCTGCAGCATGAAACTCTTCAACGTGTGAAGTTATTATTCCAATCACATATTGTTAGAAGAATCATCATGAGATGTTTTGATCAGTCAAGATAAAAAAAACACTGCAGTGAACTAATTTTTTAAAGATTATTCAAGCACACTTCAAGTTTGCAGTGCATACTAATCTATGAGCTTTTAATGCTGGTGTTGGGAAGGATAGTAGCACAAAACCTTATATCCTACAAAAATATGTGTTTGTGCATGTCATTTGTTTTTAAATATGTGAAATCTCCCGTATTGGGCTCCATAAGGAGGTGAAAAGGAGAGATAGGCAACTTTGTAGAAACCAAAAAGCATGGCTCTGTTTATCAGGGTGTGGTTTTTTTTAATGTCTCAAGCCCTCTTCATGACAATCCAAGAACTTCACAGAATTTTTTTCCTTTAATATATATCTATATCTATAAATATATAGATACACACACACACACACACACACACACACACACACACACACACACAGACACCCTTTTCTTTTGCTTAAGATGACCATCCTATGGAGTGGTTACCCTCAAAATTGAGTAAGTGCTTACTGTGGGGGAAAAAGTCAAGGCATTTTTTCCTCTCAGATTTATCAATTTAATTTATAAATTGATCCAATTCAGTAGCAGATGGATTATTACCCTAATAAGGATCATAAATCTGTCCAGCTTTCAGTTTTCAAAAAAAGAGCCATTTCTAGTTTAACAAATGTTCTTATTTTTAGAGTGAATTAAATAACCCAAAATGAAGAGTGATACACATACGAAACTTTTTGCTGACATGACTTCAATATGACTAAAAATGTGTTGGCACTAACAGACTGAATAATACTTGGACTAGGCCTAACACTCATTTTTTCTATTTCTTCTATAATTTCATAATTTCCAAATGTGGTAAGGGGATTTTCACTGGAGGGAGAGAAGGGTAAAATAGCAGAAAAAGATCACCTAGTTTCAATGCAAATCAACTTCTTTTCCCGTAAACTTTGAAAAATGACTGACCAATTATCACATTTTAAAACAGAAGAGGAAACCAAAATGGAGAATCTGCCCTAAAAGCTATTAATTTTGTTTTCCTTCCATCTAAATAATGACACAAGTTGAAGAGGTGGACAGTATCAGTATCATCAAACAGCATTTCATATTTGCATTCATTTTATGGACGAGGTAACTGAGGCACTGAGAAGTGAAGTGACTTGCCCAAGATCACATAACCAACAAGTGGCAGATCCGAATTAGAACCCATGACTGTCTGATTCCCAGGTCCATGTTCTACGCACTATGCCATGCTGCTTCTCTTCTATCTTATGAAATCTCTATCATGAGGCTCCATTAATGTTTGTAATATTAAAATTATTACCATGACAGAGCACCTATTAGCACAAAACTGCAATAATTTGGTCCCTATATGGAAAAAAAATTGCATGCACTTCACAATATCCTGCATTCCTGCCCGCCTATTCACTCACTGTACCTCTTGCCACAGCAGAAACACTACTGGCAGGGATGAAAGAGAATAAGTGGAACTCCACTCATCTTTCTGCTCAAACCCTGTCCTCTCCTTGCCTTTCTCATCACTGTAGACAACACCATTATTCTCTTTGCCTCACAAGCCTGTAACCTTGGCACTACCCACAATTCTTCTTTCTCATTCAAACCACATATTGTGTCACCAAATCCTGTGCAAACCACTACCTTCACAACATCATTAAAATCTGCCTTTCCTCTCCATCCAAACTACTACTACCTGATCCAAGCACTTATCCTGTCTTAACTACTGCATCAGCCTCCTCGCTGACATCCATACCTCCTGTCTCTTTCCACTCTGGAACTTAATTCACTCTGCTGCCAGGATCATTTTTCTAAAAAACTGTACAGTCCACATCTTCCCAACTCCTCAAAAATGTCCAATGGTTGAAGCAGCATGGCTTAGTGGAAAAAGCCTGGGCTTCGGAGTCAAAGGTTCTGGGTTCTAATCCCAGCTCCACCACTTTCATTCATTCATTCAATCATATTTATTGAGCACTTACTGTGTGCGGAGCACTGTACTAAGCGCTTGGGAAGTACAAGTTGGCAACATATAGAGACGGTCCCTACCCAACAATGGGCTCACAGTCTAGAAAGGGGAGACAGACAACAAAACAAAACACGTGGTCAGGTGTCAAAACTGTTAGAATAAATAGAATTATAGCTATATGCACATCATTAATAAAATAGAGTAGTAAATATGTACAAGTAAAATAGAGTAATAAATATGTACAAATATGTACAAGTGCTGTGGGGAGAGGAAGGAGGTAGGGCGGGGGGATGGGGAGGAGGAGAGGAAAAAGGGGGCTCAGTCTGGGAAGGCCTCCTGGAGGAGGTGAGCTCTCAGTAGGGCTTTGAAGGGAGGAAGAGAGCTAGCTTGGCAGATGTGCAGAGGGAGGGCATTCCAGGCCGGGGGAGGACGTGGGCCGGGGGTCGACGGAGGGACAGGTGAGACCGAGGCACAGTGAGGAGGTTAGCGGCAGAGGAGTAGAGGGTGCGGTCACACAGTCACACAAAGTCACATTTATCAGCTGTGTGACTTTCGACAAGTCACTTAACTTCTCTGTGCTTCAGTTACCTCATCTGTAAAATGGGGATTCAGACTGTGAGGCCCTCGTGGGACAACCTAATTACCTTGTATGTACCCCAGCGCTTAGAACAGTGCTTGGCACATAGTAAGGGCTTAAATACCATCATCATCATCATCCGCCTACACATCAAACAAAAACTCCTTACCGATGGCTTTAAAGCCAGTGAGCCCACTGTTGGGTAGGGACTGTCTCTATATGTTGCCATCTTGTACTTCCCAAGCGCTTAGTACAGTGCTCTGCACACAGTAAGCGCTCAATAAATACGATCGATTGATTGATTTAAAGCACTCAATTGGCTCACTCCCTCTCTTACCTCACTGATTTCCTACTACAACCTAGCCCACAATCTTTGCTCCTGTAACACCAACTTATTCCCTGTACCTCGATCTCATCTATCTCACCACCTACTCCTTGACCACTTCCTCCTTCTTCATCAATCAATGATACCATTAAGTGCTTACTGAATTTACTGAGTGTTTACTGTGGGCAAAGCACTGTACTAAGCACTTGGGAGAGTACAATGCAACAGATTTAGTAGATGTGTTCCTGCCCACCAGGAGTTTACAGTCCAGAAGGAGAGATAGGCAGGCATTAAAATAAATTATGGATACACAGATTGGTGCTTTGGGGCTGGGGGTGGGGTGTGTGGAATATCAAGCTCCAAGGTGATGCAGAAGGGCAAGGGAGTCAGGGCACCCCTGACCCTCCCCATCACTCAGAGCTGTCGTGTCTCCTTCAAGGTCCCTGTACAGAGGGGGATCAATCAATCAATCAATCAATCAATCGTATTTATTGAGCGCTTACTATGTGCAGAGCACTGTACTAAGCGCTTGGGAAGTACAAATTGGCAACACATAGAGACAGTCCCTACCCAACAGTGGGCTCACAGTCTAAAAGGGGGAGACAGAGAACAGAACCAAACATACCAACAAAATAAAATGAATAGGATAGAAATGTACAAGTAAAATAAATAAATAAATAAATAAAAAGAGTAATAAATATGTACAACCATATATACATATATACAGGTGCTGTGGGGAAGGGAAGGAGGTAAGATGGGGGGATGGAGAGGGGGATCCTGCTTCCGAGACACGGGATTAGTGGACGGAGCCCGTGTGAAGGAAGGCTGGGCACTAAAAAATACTGGACATAAAGGCGCTCAGTGCTGTGTGGGTACCGGAGAAGCAGTGTGGGTCAATGGAAAGTGCACGGGCTTGGGAGTCAGAGGTCATGGGTTCAAGTCCCGGCTCCGCCAACTGTCAGCTGTGTGACTTTGGGCAAGTCATTTAACTTCTCTGGGCCTCAGTTACCTCACCTGTAAAATGGGGATTAAGACTGTGAGCCCCACGTGGGACAACCTGATCACCTTGTATCCTCCCCAGCACATAGAACAGTGTTTTGCACATAGTAAGCACTTAACAAATGCCATTATTATTATTATTACCAGAAAAGAGACAAACCAGACTGGATAATAATAATAATAATAACAATAATAATAATGGCATTTGTTAAGCACTTACTATGTGCCAGGCACTGCACTAAGTGCTGGGCCATCCCAGTTTGGACTCTAGTGAAAGCAATTGGTAGATTTCTTTCTCAGTGTAAAATAGAGTGATGTAAAATTATAAAATCTCAAAAAATGTATAAGTATTAGCTGAATTCCAGCTGTGATGCACATCTTGAGTGGAATGTTGAAATGAATACCTGAAAGTCATGATGAAGCTTCACTGGCAGGTGCTTATTTTTAAAATCCTTTTGATGACCGAATCTTTGTGTAACATTTTTTATGCTCTGAATACACAAATGATGCACATTGTTGAAGACAAAAAGGATATCACAAAGAATGAAATTACAATTACACACATATTTTTCTTGTATCTAGAGGGAAATATATAAAAATGAAATAACTGCCAATGTCACCCTCTCACAACTTGTATCTGGTGGAAAAATACAGCAAGGCCTTGCACAAAGAAAATATACCATACTGTTGTGTCTAGCTTGGTCAGAATTTGCACTAAATTTATTTTAAAGCAGTGTGGTCTACTGGATAGAACACAGGCCTGGGAGTCAGAAGGAACTGGATTCTAAGCCTGGCTCCACCAGTTTTCTGATGTGTGACCTTGGTCAAGTCACTTAACTTCTCTGGGCCTCATCTCTAAAATGGGGACTAAGATTGTGAGCCCTATGTGTGACAGGGACTCCGTCAAATCTGATTAACCTGTACCTACCTCAGTGCTCAGTACAGTGCATGGCATGTATTAAGCGCTTAACAAATACCATTTATGAATCTTGCATAGAATTGCCATTGCTTCAGTACTGTCCTCAAATATGACTGTAAACAATGCAGCAGATACAAGAAAGAGCAAAACAAAAGCATCCTGCTGCTAAAATGCAAAGGTAGAGATAATTGCAGTTGACCATTGTGAGATCTACCTTAAAGTCCCCTTAAAGTTTTCAACTCTCTGAGCGAGGGGTCATCTTTCTTGCCGCTCAACCAGTGAGTGGATGAACATATTTCCGACCTAATGCACTGTGTCCACTTTCTAGAAGAAGCATTGCTAGACCACTTTTGGTTTGGCCACTTTCTACCAGAAGTCAGATGGAATCCAGTATTGATCAATAAATCAATTGTATTTTTTGAGCACTTACTGTGTACAGATTATTGTACTATAAGCGCTTGGGAGAACAGAGTTGGAAGACATGTTCCCTGCCCACTGTGAGTCTAGAGGGAGAGACAGACGGACAATATAAATGAATTCTGGATACGGTCATAAATTCTGTGGGGCTGAGGAAGGGGTGAAAAAAGGGAGCAAGGTTACGCAGAAGGGAGTGGAAGAAAAGGAAATGAGGGCTTATTCGAGAAGACCTGTTGGAGGAGAAGTGCCTTCAATAAGGCTTTGAAGGTGGAGAGAGTGATCATCTGTTGGGTATGCAGAGGGGTTGTGTAAGTAGAGAGAGAGAATAGAGGCAGTAGAGAGACAGAAAGCTTATCTCGTGGGTGTCCTGCAATTTCTTGTCTCAAACTGTCTCCAGTAAATACAGGATAAGATGACCAAAAACCAGCTGGTTTGTTTTCCTCTCATCCACAGAAACCCAAAGGAAGAAGCTACCCTCTCTGGTGGACAACTTTTTTGTTTAGAAAATGATGTGAATCTCGTTTTTAAAGGAAAAACTGCCAGAATTATTTTTTTAATGAACGTACAGTCAAGATCTCAGTTTCTGAGGTCTCATCCAAAAGAATGTTAAGGCAACAGCAGACTGCAGTAAATTCAATTAATCCATTTTAGAAAGATGAACCCCGCCAAACTTTGAGACCTGTGGTTTTGGACACCGAGGCATTCCAAAACCAATGCTGAAGTCACTTTCCAGCAAGAGAAAGCATTTCCTGTTCCCCCACCTTGAAATCATAATAGTCCAGGTACTTCACTTTTTAAAATGCTTTATGTAGCTGGTTTGTTTTAAGTTTCATGGAAACTGTGGGTTCAAAGAAATGTGACATACAAATTATGTGCTAATTTATCAACCACTCTAAGTAAAGCAATAAAATATCCGTATTTGAAAGCCATTCGGTACCACTTACTGTAACTGAAGAGTTATTTGACAAACAATAATATTATAGTCTTATGGCTTTAACTTATAATAATACATCTGAAGAGAACAGAAAGTGTTCAGATGTCATGTAAACTTTCCCATACACCTCTATCAGCAGTAAAATCTTAACTATTGAAAAAGCCAATCCTGAAAATAAAAGCTCTCTAATTGTGAATGTCGTTTGACATATTTACGTATATGCTACCCAGTGAAAGCGTTTAGTTTAAACCATCTTCCATAACATTTTGTAGCAATGAAATATTAATCTTTATCGGCTTTCCCTTTCTTTGCATTACGACTAATTTCTGGACAAGAAAACACAAGGAGGCAATCATCAGAGTGCAGTTCACTTTAGTGAAAAGAAACCCAAAATAGTATTTGGCATGTTTCCACAAGAAAAGTCTGGCTCCCAGATGCTTCTCTCCAGCTTGTAACTGCTTCAACAATGTTTAAACAACTGACATTTTGCACTCATTGCACTGATGACACAGTGACAAAACACTCAGCAGTAGCCTAGATCTCTTGGGCATTTTCATGAATGGAGGGATTATAAAATTTTTAAGAAAACAGCTTTATCCCCGAGTAATCCCCCACTTAAGCATCTTAAAGCAGATGCTACTCCTCCAAATACATAAGAGCAAATTACTCAGATGTGAAAAAAACAACCTAAACTACGCTATTTCATTTGCTTGAGTCCTAGCAAATTGGTCTAGGTAAAAAGGCAATTGAAACTTCCCTTAACCAGGAATGAGAATTCCATTACTGAAAATTTCACCTGAATTTCAATTCATTTTCCAAGTTGAGGACTGGGGTTTTAATCCAGCTCAGCCACTTGCCTGCTGTGTGACCTTGAGTCAGTCACTTAACTTCTCTGTGCAGTTTCTTCATAGATGAAGCTTCTATGAAGCAGTTTTTTCATCTATGAAATGGGAATTAAATATCTGTTCTCCCTCCCCTAGACTGCAAGCTTCATATGGTACTCTGTGCTGCCTGATTACCTTGTAACCACCCCAGCATTTAGGGTAGGGAACATGTCTACCAAATCCATTATATTGGTCTCTTCCCAGCCTTTAATACAGTTCTCTGCATTCAGAAAGTGCTCAATAAATACAATTTATTGATTGACTTCTTGGCACATAATGCTTAACAAATATAACAATTATGATTATTATTTCTATTAAGTTCAGAATTAGCATCAATCCAAAAAAGCATATCCATAGGGTTTCACACTCGCCCTCATCAACTCTAAATTTATAGCTTTATAAAACAGGCATTCCCTTTGAGATAGTTTGATATTAAATACTAAAAGCTACAATCTTTTTTTTTTACACCCTAAAAAAAACTATTAGCAAAGTCCAACTAAAGAAACACTGTGCTCCTTCCTGATTGGATCCAATCAATGTTACCCATCCAAGCTACTTCTTTTTGTAACAGGGAACATTCAATTCTGGGTCCTCATCCCATTGAAGATATTCATGCATAAACAAAATGCTGTACATATTTAACATGAAACCAGCTGTCAAAAATGTAGTCAACAGTGAAAAGTCTATGATACAAGTAAAATTACTTTGTGTGATTTTTGTCTCTCCAGATGACAAGCCTCTCTGTGATGGGATCCTATCTCTTAATAACAAACAACTTCTGTCACACAATGTTCGCATTATATCAGTTCTACAAATCAACAGTGTCAAAACTAGTCTAATGTTAAAAATGGAAGAAGAAAAGTTAGCGATCCATCAGTAAATGCAATAAAATAAATCATTTTAATAGATGGGAATTTGTCTACTTTTAAAACATTTTAAAGAAATCACTGTTATATTATTGGACTTGATCTCTAAAATGAATGTTTTGAACAATTTGAGATAATTAAAGAGCAGGGGACAAAAATAAAAATATTTACAAATACGGTAGTGGAATAAGAATAAATAATTGATGATGGGGGGAAAAATGGTCAACAATGAAGTCAACATGGAAAAGAAAATTTCAAAATGAAGAAGCATGGCCTTAGCGGCTGGGAATCAGGGGACCTGGGTTCTAATCCCAGCTTTGCCAACTGCTTATGTGACCTTGGTCAGGTCACTTAACTTCTCTGTGCTTCAGTATCCTCAACTGTAAAATGGAGATTAAATCTTCCTCTCTCCTACTTAGACTATGAGCCCCATGTGGGACAGGGACTATGTCCAACTTGATAAACTCGTATCTATCCCAGCACTTAGAATAGCACTTGACACACAGTAAGTGCTTAACAAATACTATAAAAAAAACTTGAGGTGCTTCTGGTGGGGGGAAGGAGGAGGTGCATTTCCAAGGTAATCAGCTTCCCAGATAATGGCAGTTAAGCAGATAAGAAGATTGTGTGCAAAACTCTAAGGATGCTTCCCAAGACAATGCTCATCCCTTACCTACAACCCACCCCCACATTTCAGTCCTCTAAAGCCAACCTACTCACTGTAGGAACCTTGATATCACCCATCACTGACCCTTGGCCCAAGTCCTCCCTCTCGCCTGGAATTCCCTCCCCCTTCATTTCCAACTGTCCACCGCTCTCCCCATCTTCAAAGTCATCCTAAAATCAAATCTCTTCCAAAAGACCTTCCCAGACTAAGTGCACATTTTCCGAACTTGCTCTCTCTTCTGTGTTGCCTATGCACTTGGCTTTGTACTATTCGAGCACTTGATACTCCCCCTTCCTCGGTCCCACAGCACTTATAAATATATCTTTAGAACCTGTCATTTCTCCTATCTGTAATTAATTTCAAAGTCTGTCTCCGCCCCTAAAACCGTAAGCTCCTTTAGGACAAGAGTCATGTCTACTAACTATTGTACTGCTCTCTCTCTACAGTCAGCAAGCACTCAAAATCCATTGATTGACTCACTGATAGTTGAGAGGTAAGCTTGTGGGGGGGGGGGTGGGTGCAGGCTGGGAAGTTGTCGACAGTCTTGTAATTTCCACCAAAAAAGTCGGAAGCACTCAATAAATATGATCCATTGATTAATTGATACCTAATGCAATACCCTGAAAACTGTAATGCATGAGTAAGGCAAAGACAATTGCCAAGGAATATGCACTCCTCTCCGAGTGGACTACAGTGTTGGTACGTGTACTGCAGGGAGCAATCATGAACTAAATAAGGAAGGTTATTCCAAATTTCCCTTCTCATTTTCAGATGAGAAATCCTGATTCCTAGTGCCAAGGAGTCAGTGAGTCAATGATTCACACATTAGTATCCAGGCTTAACAAAATAATTCATAGCATTCAGCACCAAAAAAAATACCAAAAGCAAGTACCGAAGGCCGCCTGATGATTCTCAACTCAACCTCTATACAAAGTCTTCATTCTGCAGACATGACTCACCCTGGCTTGAATGTAAGCAGATAACTGCCTGCATTTTAGTTTATGATTCCTCTTGAAGGGGGAATGTGATACAGAATGTATTAGCTTCACTAACGTTCATTTCCTTTTTTTGGTCCTTCTCACTCCCAGAGGAACTGGGTATCGAGCTTCGCTATTTGTCTAGGAAGGTTATTTGGGAGTATCAACTTCCTAAAAGTGTTCGGTTGCTTACTTTTAGGTCAATGATGAATAAGAATGGACAGGATCAACATGACCTACTCTCAGAATGTCAATGATAGATCTGTGCACTCAACAGACTAAGTCCCCTCCTTCCTCTCTCCCTCCTCCCCCTCCCCAACCCCCACCTTACCTCCTTCCCCTCCCTACAGCACCTGTATATATGTATATGTTTGTACATATTTATTACTCTATTTATTTATTTTACTTGTACATATTTATTCTATTTATTTTATTTTGTTAATATGTTTTGTTTTGTTGTCTGTCTCCCCCTTCTAGTCTGTGAGCCCGCTGTTGGGTAGGGACCGTCTCAATATGTTGCCAACTTGTACTTCCCAAGCGCTTAGTACAGTGCTCTGCACACAGTAAGCACTCAATAAATACAATTGAATGAATGAATGAACACTACCTGGTCTTGGCAAATGCCACTACTGAGACAAATGAAGTGCTCCCAGACAGAACACTAAACAAAAGTTCTCACATATAAATTTAACCACATTTTGGCCCTCATTTTACACTTTCAAATTATGTTTCTCTTAATGGACTGGTCTGCAGTTTGGAATTTTGGAGGCCAGAACAAACACTGAACAGATAATTTTGACCTTCCATTCCCCCTTTTAGACTGTGAGCCCACTGTTGGGTAGGGACTGTCTCTATGTGTTGCCAACTTGTACTTCCCAAGCACTTAGTACAGTGCTCTGCACACAGTAAGTGCTCAATAAATACGATTGATGATGATGATCTTTTTGAAATGATATTCGTGGTTGTAGATTTTACCGCAAAGTGTACTATTTTGTTAACATTGATTACAAAACATTTTGCAAGTATTAAGTTCATTTAGCTATAATTTTAAAATAAGTTCACAGCCTCACAGAAAAATGATGGGTATCAGGTGGGGAGTGAGTGGGGGAAGATTAGTGATCAAATTTACTCTGGTTAGCCAGTTTCACAACTCTCAGGGTCGCACCTGTAGAGTTTCCAGTTCTCTACCAGTCTCAGATATGGGAGGGAGAGTCAAGCAGAGGCATACCTATTCCATTCCTAGGTTGGCCAGTGGCTGCCGAGTGGAAAGCAATCTGCTACAAGTCAAATCTCACCCATGCTGGGCAGCAGCGGCATGGGAGACAGTCGAGGGTGGAAACTCGAGTTTACTGTGCGGAAGGAGGCAATGGTAAACCAATTCTGTATTCTGACCAAGAAAGCTCTATGGATCCACTTCCAGAAGGACTGCAGATGGAGAGCAGGTTGTTCTGGAAGAGATTTGTCTGTGGTGTCGCTATGGGTTGGAAACGACTGGATGGCATAAGACAAGACAGTTTCAAATAAATTGATAGGAGTAGTGGTTGAGACCACCTGAATCTTTTTAAATCTACTATTCATTTCTGTTTATGGGAGGCCTAGGCCCTAGATGCCTACGACAACAGAAGGAACGTCTGGGCTAACAGACAGTCATAGGGATTGACAATTCAGCCTTCAACTCTATAGAAAATGTCTCAAATTACCTGGTAGCAAATAAAAGCCACTCAGTGGTTGTTATGCAATTTACTAAACTCTGAAGGGAACGTGTTGCATAGCTCCTGAAAAGGTGAAAGGTGATCATAAATATAAACAAGCATTACTATAACAATAATAATAACATTAATAATATCTTTACAATGATGTCATTTATTAGGTGTTTACTAGGTGCCAAGTACTGGGCTTAAGTAGTGGGATAGATATAGGATAATCACATCCGACAGTTTCTGTGCCATATGGGATGCAAAATTTAGGAGAGAGGGATAACAGGTGTTTTTCCCCCCCTTTTAAAGGTGAGAAAACTGAAGCACAGAGAAGTTAAATGACTTGCCCAAGGTCCTAAACCAAACAAGCATTTGGAACAGGGACTGGACCAAAGTCTTCTGAGTCTCAGACCCATGTGCTTTTCCCTAGGCCATGTTCCAATGAATGTGGTGAAAAATAATTCCCAAAACAATGGGAAGTTTGTCTCTAATTGGTTTAGAAAATTTAACCTGATTTCTACACTACCCCAATTTTTTTTTCAATTACTAAACTCAAAAACACTCGAAAATGTTACATTTTGTAAAATTTTAAAATGGACTGTAAATTTATAAATCAAACCTAATTCAGCCAGGACAAGTACTTTGGAGTAGACTACCTGGACGGTTTGGTTCTTTTTATGTTTCATAAATACATTATTTTTCTGAGACATTTCCCTTCTCTCTCTGTAAAGAGTCAGGAATTTTCCTGGGTAAATGACTTTTAGCTCATCTCTGTGCAACTGCCATCATTCTTCCTGTTCCAGTGTACAGACCCCACTTCAAAATTACACTTTTGGATTGATGTAAGAATCAGTGAAACACATGCGATTGTTTTGAAGCCCTACTCTGCAGTAATGATTAACACTCAACAACAGGTGCCATCTGCAAAAGATGGAGAGTAATGGAGAAGCAGCGTGGTCTAGTGGATAGAGCTTGGGCCTGGGATTCAGAAGGACCTGGTTTCTAATCCCAGCTCTGCCACTTGTCTGCTGTGTGACCTTCAGCAAGTCACTGAACTTCTCGGTCTCTCAGTTACCTCATCCATAAAATGGGGATTAAGACTAAGAGCCCGATGTGGGACAGGGACTACGTCCAAGCTGGTTAACTTGTACCTACCTCAGTACTTAATACAGTGCCTGGCACTTATTAAGCACTTAACAAATACCAAAAGAAAAAGAAAAAGGAATACTTCCCAAGCCAAGTTCTATACAAAAGCTAAGATTTTTGGAAATTTAGAAATCTAAAAATACTTTTACCTACCTTTTAAAAAGATGATTACCTTTCAAAAACATCTTCAAAAAACCCTTAAAAATCCATACCACACTATCATGACTAAGGTAAAAAAAGGAGCCATAATAAACACCAAAAAACTGCACATAAAGGGGAAGTATACCAAAAATGAAACAAAAAACATAATTTTGTTACTATACAGAATACTTTCATTTTTATGGCTGAAGTACTGACACAAGCAGTGTGGCTCGGTGGAAAGAGCCCGGGCTTGGGAGTCAGAAGTCATGGGTTCTAATTGCGACTCTACCACTTGTCTGTTTTGTGACTTTGGGCAAATCACTTCACTTTTCTGGGCCTGTTACCTCATCTGTAAAATGGGGATTAAGACTGTGAGCCCCATGTGGGACAACCTGATTACCTTGTATCCGCCACCCCCCCCCAGCACTTAGAACAGTGCTTGGCACATAGTAAGTGCTTAACAAATGCCATAATTATTATTATTATTGTTGTTATTATTATTATTATTTCAGGTCTCTGTGTCTCAGGAAGAAAATAACAGACCTAGTGTAGGTAAAGAGAATAGGAACCAAAACGGAGCAAATTTCTGCACACAGTAAGTGCTCAATAAATATGACTGAATGAAGTGAATGAATGAATATGAAGATGAACTGATCAAGACTTTGCCTTTCTAAACTGATGAAATCTAAAATAAGAAAGAAAATGACAAGTCTAAATAAACTATGAAGTATGGGTCTGGCATTTTTATTCACTAAATTCCACAAAAACCCTGACAAGAACACAGTGCACTGAAGCCTGAAACAACTAAGGTCAAGAAAAAAACAAAAGGGAACACCTCCACAAAGCAAATTGGAAATGAATGGAAGTGTTACATGAAATCATACAGGAAATCAATGGTATTTATTGAGCACTTACTATGTTCAGCGTAACAGTAATAATAATAATAATGATGGCAGTTATTAAGTGCTGACTATATGCAAAGGACTATTCTAAGCCCTGGGGAGGTTACAAGGTGATCAGGTTGTCTCATGGGGGACTCACAGTCTTAATCCTCATTTTACAGATGGGGTGACTGAGGCACAGAGATGTTAAGTGACTTGCCCAAAGTCACACAGCTGAGAAGTAGCGGAGCTGGGATTTGAACCCATGACCTCTGACTCCAAAGCCCAGGCTCGTACTGTACCAAGTGCTTAGGAGGGTACAACTGAGTAGGTATGCACGATCCCAGCATTCTGGATCTTATAATCTAGTGGGGAAGACAGATATTAAAATAAATTACACAGAGGCGAAACAGTATAAAGGTAATGTACATAAGGGTTGTAACATTAGGGTTGCAGTGAGTATCAAAGTGCTTGGGGGTAGGACGTAAATGCATAGGTGACGCAGAAGAGAGAGAATATGGAGGGGTGATAGGAGATTACTTAGCAAAGGCTTCCAGGAAGAGATGAAATTTCAGTAAGTCTATGAAAATGGGAAGAAGCCTAGTATGTTGGACAAAAAAACAATAGTTCTGAGAAGGCTTTTGATAATTCATACCTAGTCAGTCTAGTTTATGTTAGACTGTCAGCCATCTGATCTACCTGTATCTACCCCAGCACTTAGCACTGTGCTTAGTTCATAGTAAGTGCTTAAGAGGTACAGCAATAAATACTAGAAGGGACACTAGAGGGAAAATTAGAAATGTTCGAAAGCTCAAAAAGGAGTTAAATACATTCACAGATGACAGGTTGTATGACACCAGGAAGCGCACATCTATAGTATGATTTTTCCTTAGCATGGGATTCATCGGGAACATGAGCCAAGCATTATAAGAGAACTAAGGTTAAATACAATAACATGGATTAGGTTATGGCCCCTAGGGCTCACAATCTATAGTGACAGGGAAGAGAAAAGATTATTTAAACCTTCAAGGGGCTTTTCAAAGACCCTGAAGTCCTAGTGGTGGGAGAGCTGGAAGGTGAAAACAGATACCATAGATGGCAGCCACCACACTATTCCTCCTCTAGTGACAATACTGGAGATAAACTCTATGCTTATGTGGATCAGATTAAAACATGTTTTTACAAATTGCGCTTGGGTTAAATGCTTGCAAAAGTCAGGGTGAATTTTATAGGAAGACAGGGAAAAGCCCCTCAGTCTTGAGGTCCTAAGGAAGTGGCTGTGTTTAGAATCATAATCCCTGAATTTCATTGTCAGAAGATTGAAAATATGGGTGGGAACATTGGCATGTGAACAAAAATAAACATGGAAGAATTTCAATTTAATAATCCTGCCTAGAGTCATAAACCAAGCCCAGAAGTTGTCGTAATCCTTAAGAGAATTGACTGTGATAGGGAGAGTGATAAGAGGTAAGAATTGCAGGAAAAATAATTAGTTAACTTTTAAAAACATTTTGGGTTGGGTGGTTCGGGTCTTTAAATGCTTTAATAACTGGGACTTGGATTCAGGACACCTGATTGTGATCCTGACAAGTTATTACCCCAATAAAATGGGAAATTTACATTCTTGACTCTACCATTTCCCAGAATGGTATGAAGAAAAATATATTAAAAGTGCTTTGTGCTCTGCACACAGTAAGAGCTCAATAAATATGACTGATTGATTGAGCACTTTAAAGGAAAGGTACAATCATTGTCTGTCCATCTAATGACAAAGGCATTACAACCCTAAGGTAATATAACTTTTGGCCATTAGGGAATTTCACTTTCTCTGATATCTTTCTCAAGGATAAAGAGTCACGGTATATATATATATATTTGTACTGTCGAGTCATCTCTGACTCACAGGAACTCCATGGAAACAACTCTCCCAGAACACCCTACTCTCCATCTGCAATCATTCTAGTAGTGGATCCAAACAGCGTTCTTGATAAAAAATACAGGAGTGGTTTACCACGGCCTCCTTCCATGCAGTACAGTTGAGTCTCCACCCTCGACTCTCTCCCATGACGCTGCAGCCCCGCACAGGTGAGTTTTGACTTGTAGCAGACTGCCTTCCACTCGCTAGCCACTGCCCAGGCTAGGAATGGAATGTGTATGCCTCTGCTTGACTCTCGCTCTTGTAACCGAGACTGGTAGAGGACTGGAAACACTTCAGGTGTAATCCTGAGAGGGACCCTGGATACACACACACAGAATTTTTATTCATATATGTGTGTGTGTGTGTGTGTGTGTGCATACATATATACACACATGAATATATGACTACACTATATTATATGGATTATATAGATATGAAAATGGTAAGCTCCTTGAGGGCAGAACTCTTGAAATGAATACACAGAAAAAACACCTGCCCAAATAGCCTAGTCATTATACTTAGACTCATCTCCTTAATTCAGCTTTCTCTGGGCCTCTCCTACGTGAAAAAATGAGTTTTTCTTTTTGCTCCAGGACACCAGCTCATAGATAATAATAATAATAATAATGATGATGGCATTTGTTAAGCGCTTACTATGTGCAAAGCACTGTTCTAAGCGCTGGTGAGGATACCAGGTAATCAGGTTGTCCCACAGGGGGCTCACAGTCTTAATCCCCATTTTCCAGATGAGGTAACTGAGGCAGAGAGAAGTTAAGTCACTTGCCCAAAGTCACCCAGCAGACAATTGGCGGAGCTGGAATTTGAACCCATGACCTCTGACTCCCAAGCCCGGGCTCTTTCCACTGAGCCACGCTGCTTCTGCTATTCCACTGGCTTTAATTAAAAGCTTTCCATCAGCCCTTTCTCTCATCAATCCATCAATTTTTTTATGGCATTTGTAAGCACTTAGCATGTGGCAAAAGCGCTGGGGTAGATATAAGATAATCAGGTTGGACGCAGTCCCTGTACCACATGGGGCTCACATTCTAACTGGGAGGGAGAACAGGTATTGAATCCCCAATTATTTATTGAGCGCTAACTGTGTGTAGTATGAGCTTGAGAGAGAAAATTAGCATTAGTAGTCACAATCCTTGTCCTCGAAGATCTCATAATGTAGTAGGGGAGACAGACATTAAAATAAATTACAAGTAGGAGAAACAACTGAACAAAAAGATGTGTACCTAAGTGAAAGTGTGATGAGGAGGGATGAGAATGAAAGTGCCTCGGGGAAGTGGAATTAAGGGCATAGATGATGCAGAAGGCAAGGAGAAAAGGGCAGGGAGATGAAAGGTTAATCATGAATTTTACTGGAAGAGAAAACTGACTTTAGTATGACTTTGAGAATTGGGAATATGGTGTTGCATTGGCTTAACTTCTCTGTGCCTCATTTTCCTCATCTGCAAAATGGGGATTCGATGCCTGGTCACCCTCCAACTTAGACTGTGAGCCCTATGTGGGACAGGGACTGTGTCCTACCTGATTATCTTGTATCTACCCCAGTGCTTAGAGCAGTGCTTGACATGTAGTAAGCATGTAACAAATATTATTATTATTATTATTATGAGGATATCACTGAAGCAGCCTGAACTGCAATGATAGAGGTGAACAAAATGTACAGGCCAAATACCCATTTAAAAAACAGGTGAGGGAGCTAGATCTCTAAGCTGCTGCATTCACCACAGCTTCTACTGCTGTCACTCCCCCTGTGGAGATGCTCTCTTGTCTTCTGCAAGCTAATTTGCCCAATTTCCTGCTGTGTTCCTGACACTGCCTAAACTCCAGTCACTAGCTCGGATCCCTGCTGCCTCCTGACTTTCAGCCAACAGACTCTGGTCACAAGCCAGTGGATTGGAATTAGAAGTGTATTTTCTGTGCTTACTTGGAGGTCTGAAAGATAGGACATGCATTTTTTTCCAGACAGCTCAAGATCTGGACTATCATAACAGCTGCATTTCCTGGATAATGGCCAGGAACAGAAGAGAATATCTGAAAGGAGATCAGAGAAGGAGTCATGGAGTATGAGAAAGAGGAGTAAGAGACAGGTATTGGGCTGGCCCTAGGATAATAATAATAATAGTGGTATTTGTTAAGCACTTATTGTGTGCCAGGCACTCTACTAAGCACTGGGGTGGATACAAGCACATCGGGTTGGACACAGTACCTGTCCCACATGGGACTCACAGTCTCAATCCCCATTTTACAGATGCAGTAACTGAGGGCACAGAAGTGAAGTGACTCACCCAAGGTCACGCAGCAGAGCAAGGATTAGATCCCATGACCATCTCACTCCCAGGCCCGTGCTCTATCTACTACACCATGCAAGGTGTTCCTAACAACCTTCATCAAGTGTGTTTTAGAACTGAATATATATTTATCAAATATGTATATTCTATAATAATAACAATGATAATAATAATGGCATTTGTTAAACACCTACTATATGCCAAACACCATTTAGATGCTAGGGGAGATGCAAGTTAATCGTGTTGGACAAGGTCTCTGTCCCACATGGGGTTCACAATCTAAGTAGGAAGGGAAGTTAGGTACTGAATCCCCATTTTACAGATGAGGAAACTGAGGCACACAGAATTTAAGTGACTTGCTCAAGATCAAACAGCAGGCAAATGGAGGAGTCAGAATTAGAACTCAGGACCTTGGAAGCCTGAGCTCTTTCCATTGAGCCACACTGCTTCCCAATTAAATTTTGATTGAAAAACCTGAGACTAAAAGCACCTCATTTCCCACTAACTAAATGATACACAAAACATGATTCTATAAAACACTGATATAGTTCAGAACATAACTGCATAACCCCAATGCTCTGGGACATTTTACTTTGTTTTTGCAGTAAAGAGACTTCTAGCATTCTAGGCAAAGAATTCCACACCTATGCCCAAAATGTATGAACTGATACTTCTCAGTAATCCTCCTCCATGCCTCCTTATTCCCCATAATCTGTTCTCACTGGTTAGTGTTATTTTCCCCCAGAATTTTTTTATAGATACTTAGGGAAAAACACATTCAGACACTTTTCATTACTCTAAGTCAATGTCCCTATATAAATTATTATCAGAGGGTCTCAAGAATTGCTAAATCTATAACTTTTCTTTCAAAAACAGACATTATGTTCCAAGACATTCATTATGTTATGCATTGCTCTGTCTTCATTTCTACGTATTGAGGAGTCACTTACATATTAACTTAACACTTACATATTTCATTCTTATCCTCAGCAGTTAAGCAATCAACCAGTCAATGGTATTTATTGAGCGCCTAAAGTGTGCAGAACAATTTAGTAAGTGCTTGGGAGAATATAATACAACAGAGTGGGTAGACGCATTTGCCCCCCATAAGACGGTTACAGTCCAGGGGTGAAACATGTATATTTTTATCTCAGATATTTTTTCATTTTATTAAGGCATTATACTATTTATGTTTAATTTTTATTCAGCTTCTTCATCCTGAAATAATTGTATTACTTCCTTTTCTATCCTTGTTTCTTCCTCCCGCTCTATTGGAAAATATATTGTTGTCTATTTAACATTCGCACTGGATTGTAAACTCCTTGAGGTAAGAGAGCATATCTGCTAACTCTATTGTACTATATTCTCCCAAGTGGTTAGTACAGTATTTTGCACCCAGTAAGCACTCAAGAAATACCACTGATTGAATGATTTTGTTGCACACACTGACAACTTAATATTTGCCAAGGACTGCATTTTATAGGCACATAATATATCTATCCCAGAGCTTAGAACAGTGCTTGGCACATAGTAAGCACTTAACAAATACCATTATCATCATCATATCTCGGTTAATTGACTGATGAGCATGACCAATGTCAAAAGCTCTAGGACTATGTCAATAGCCCTACGATCAAACCAGCTTTGACTCTTTATTTGTATTAAGGGAGAGAAAGTGTAAACAGGCATCAACCAGATAGGTATGTTATAGAAATCTCACGTTTTGACTCTGATCTGGTCTTCTATGCCACAGCTTCAAGATTCTCGCCTTATCAAGGAAATAATAATGACAGTATTGGTTAAAGCACTTACTATGTGCCAAGCACGCTTCTAAGCCCTGGCAGTGAGTTCTAAGACGAGACTTCACCAAAAGGAAGGTTTAGGACCAGCAAGAAATACACGAATAAATCCAAAAACTGAACAAAACCGAAATGTCAACTGGCCCAACTAGACTGCAAAGGATGCTCATGGTACTGGAGTTGTAGAAGAGTGGTTTTCAAATGTAATTGATTACCTTGAAAAATCTAACTGGCATCTTCCCTGTACTTCAGAGAGAGGAAAAATGATGGGGAACCTTATCAAAAAAAAAAAAAAAGGAATCAATGGTATTTATTGAACATCTACTGTGTGCAGGGCACTGTAACAAGGGCTTAGAAGAGTAGAATACAGTAGAGTTGGTAGAAACATTCTCTGGTCACAGAGGCTTACAGATCAAAATAAAGAAGGGTTACGGATTTAGCAATTCTTGACACCCTCTGAATAATAATGTATATAGGGACATTGGCAGTTCAGAGGGGGACTTAATCATTAAAATAAATAAATTATAGATCTCTACATAAGTTCCATGGGGCTGAGTGTACAGATCCAGGGGTGTAGGCAACTCAGAAGGGAGAGGGGATAAGGGAAAAGATGGCTTAATTGGGGAAAGGGGATGAAAAACGTTTCAGGAAACTAATTTTTCTTGTTGATATTGGGAATAAAGACAAACTCAGAGATTCAAATATCTCCTATGATCTTCAGATAAGCTTGGAGTGGATTTCTTCCCTTTTTTTAAAAAAAACTTTACATTTATTTCCCCATTCAGCATGAGTATGGATTGGATTTTCATTTGCGTCTACTTATCTGCTAGTGATTGATACAAATCTAGTTGCCCAGAAACTGCTTTTCTTCCCTAAATAAGAAATACTTCATTGAAAAGTATCTCCAGGATATATATTGCATTTAGACTCCATTTGAGATTCAGATGTTCATACTTTGGAAACTGAACTGAATTACCACAGCATAAGGAAGCTTTTTCTGGATCAGAATATTTCATTTTTCATTTATTAAAAATGAATTCACACTTTAAAAAATATAGGTTAATGGAACTGGAAATTTGTCTTCCTTGTCTTCTGCCCTCTCCCTCCCCCCGTTTCATTTTCCAGAAGACATTTCAAATTGAATTCCACTGAAAGCTACAGATTTAATAGGCTAATGGGTTGTTACCATTCTTGTTACTGGGTTGAATCTATTCAGCCTATGTCTGGAAAATCCATTTTTCTGCTCAACTTCCTGCCATTAAAGGAAAAAAAAATCAAGCAACACAAGAGCTTAACTAAGCAGTACACATTGGAGCTGATGTCCACAGCAATTTTCCAAATATTGTGTTCCCATTTTAAGATTCACAGCCTTGCCAGTAGGCTTCTATAGTACCCTTCCTGGAGAAGAGGTAGGATGAAAATTCTCACATCTATTTCAGGTCTATTCAAATGAATTGCATTATGAAAAAATTTTACACATTTTGGTCTAAATTGTGTGTCAATCATCTAAATCAAATCTTAAAAAAAACCAGCTAATTTGTCATGGCAACACCATTCATGTATAAACTTGTCGTGCTGCTAATAACAGCCTTAACAATAAGGCATAACAACCTGGATATACTTCTGGACATCAAAACGACACAGAGAGGAGCATATCTGAGAGAAAGCCAAGTGTCCATTAATACGCACCAGAACCAATACTCTCCCAAGACCTTTGCATTTGCACCCTTCAAAATTAAATGGACTCTCATTTTAGGAAGCTTAGTTTTCAATAAGAAATAAAAAATAGTGGATGCTGTAATAAATTCAATTTTTCACACTGAACATTCTCTCACAATGAAATTATTTACTCATTCATACTAGCCCCAAGAAATTATATTTCAAGGGATATTCTGGAATAGATTTTAACAATATTTTTGCCCTCTTCTTAGTCATAAATCTTGGATGCTGTATAGTTTTTAGATACTTTTCAATGATAATCAAATTCAGTAATAATAATAATGGCATTTATTAAGCACTTACTATGTGCAAAGCACTGTTCTAAACGCTGGGGGGTTACAAGGTGATCAGGTTGTCCCACGGGGGGCTCACGGTCTAACCCCCATTTTACAGATGAGGTAACTGAGGCACAGAGAAGTTAAGTGACTTGCCCAAAGTCACACAGCTGACAATTGGCAGAGCCAGGATTTGAACCCATGAACTCTGACTCCAAAGCCTGTGCTCTCTGGGGATCTTGCCAGGAGGCAGCACCATCTGTAGCTATGAGAGCCAGGAAATCAAAGTACTTATTAAGAGCTAAAATTTACTTCAAGTTAATTGTATTATGGTGAGCGTAAATTTTCTCTAGTCCTGCCAGCAAGCCTGTTTTCCAAATTAAAGCCTCCTTCAAACACCACCACTAAGAAAATTAGTCTCCTGCAATAAGCAACAAAATAAAATGTTATTTATAGCATTTGTTAAGCACTTACCCTGTGTCACTGTTCTAAGCGCTGGAATAGATACAAGTTAAGTAAGACACAGTCCTGGTCTCGCATGGGGCTCATAGTCTAAGTTGGAGGGAGAACAGGTATTTAATATCCATTTTACAGCTGAGGAAACTGAGGCACAGAGAAATTGACTTGCCCAAGGTCACACACCAGACAAGTTATGGTACTGATTATGGTGTGTTATGCTATTGTTATTACTATTATTATATTATTACATTATGGCATCATTATATGGGAGTATTATGGTAGTTATGGCATTCATTAAGCCTCTACTATGTGCAAGGCACTATGCTAAGTCCTGGATAGATACAGTACAATATAAGGAATAAACATTTTATTTGACAAGGTACAGACATTAAATCCTGGGAATTAAAAACAGTCAAAAAACTTCAGGGAAACCTTTTGCTTGGAACTAGAAAGACGATCAACAATTTATAAAATGTGGATTATTTCTACTCCGTTACTTTTCAGTACTGACTATTATCCTTATGCCAAAACAAACGAAATCATAATTTTCACATTTCATGTGCTAGAAATATTCCCCATTCACAATACTCCCAATTCTCTCAGCAAAATCCAATTTATTTATTTTAATATCAATGAAATTTCCTCATGTTCAGCATTTATAAAATAATATGCCTCCAAACAAAACACACCAAGGACCACCTCTGAAAAGAAATGGTCTCCACAGCTGCCGAACTGCTCGAACTCCACAAGCTTTTGCTGAACTGTGCAAAAGCTAAAGCTGATCCCAGTTTCACTAGGGAAAAAAGCAGGGCGAGACATTCCACAGCTGCCTGCCACAGCTTCCTTCCCAGGGGCAGAGTTGCAGGCTCCATCAAGCCCAGTCGCTCTGTGTATAACTGTGCTCATTGGAAGGACATGAGGGAATCCCAGAACACGCTTTAATATCTCCCGGGATCCTCAACGGGGGAGGGGTTGGATCCCCTGGAGAAAATCAGTCACGTCCATGGGTTATGTGGCCCAAGAAAAAAATATATTTCATGCCAAAAGGGTGTTTGAGCCTATGAAATTTAAAAAGCCCCCAAATTATTGTTAGCTTCTCTTTCTGTCTCCTCTCTTTCTCTCTCTCTCACACACACACACACACAAAAATGCACATATATTTTGTGTATTTAGTTTTACTTTCCGAGGCATCCCAGCTTTCTCAAGCTGAACGACCACAGCACTAGAATCTATGTCCTTCATCAGAGCTGACTGGAGTTCTTCATTACAATCTCATAACATCACGGGGGATCTGGAGGTGAAAGACAGACCCCACTTGAGCACTGCCTTCACTCTTTTCACTTCCGTTCAGGTTTGGGGATCTTGCCAGGAGGCAGCACCATCTTGTAGCTATGAGAGCCAGGAAATCAAAACCCAAAGCAGCATGGCCTAGGGGAAAGAGCATGGGCCTACGAGTCAGAGGAACTGAGTTCTAATCCCTGCTCTGCCATTGTCTGCTGTGTGGTCTTGGGCAAGTCATTTCCTCAGTCTGGAAGCTCCATGTGAAACAGGGACTGGGTTAGACTTGATTGTCTTGCACTTACCCCAGGGCTTAGTACAATGCTTGGGACATTGTAAACAGTACCACAATTACTATTATTATCATTATGATTATTATTGCTATTATTATTAAGACTCCCTCCCAACTGCTTGACAGAGCCATTCGTGGGAATAACAGTAGCACACAACTGGCAAAAGGGCTGCTCTGGGGATGAGGGAATTCCATATCATTAGTGTATCCTTAGCTAATGAAGACTTCCCTTGGGACAAGGCCAAGCAATTGCTCTATCCAGCCCCACCTTCCCTCTAGCTCACCTGTCTGCATGGTCTAGGCGCTTGGGTCTGTACCCATTAAGGTCTTGATATTCACCCCACCCCACAGCCCTTACATGCACAGCCTTGTCTTCTTCCATTTTCCCAATCTGTAATTTATTTTAATGTCAGTCTCCCCTTTGATCTGTGAGCTCTTTGTGGGCAGGAGACTTGACTACCAAGTCCACTGCATTGTATTCTCTCAAGGGCCTGGCATAAATAAGCACTCACAAAAATACCACTGATTGATTAATTGATTGATTAACAATTGGCAAAGACAGAGGTACATTTTCTAGCACTCATTCATTCATTCAACCATATTTATTGAGTGCATACTGTGTGCACAGCATTGTACTAAGCACTTGGAAAGTACAATTTGGCAACATACATAAGCACCAAGGCTTGTGTAATTTATGGACCTGATACATGAGATATGACATTTATTTGACTTGGAAGTATTCAAGAACAAGATGGGGAAATAGAAGTCACCTGAAAATTAATTTTGAAACCCTAAAATGAAAAATCACATGAGATGACAGCACAACTAATAATATAGTTGATTTCTACTATTGAAATTAATTATTTAGACATTCATAAAGTAGCATTTATTTATAGGGTTTCAATAAGATCTCTCATCATATGATACTAAATGCCATCCTAAAGATTACCACTCCACAATCTTTCAAACACCTTAAGAAAAGACTTGAAATACCTTGAATAACCACAACTCTGCCACACAAGGAAAAAAGTGTGCACAACAAAGTCACATGACACTGTCACACTTCAGAGGATTGACGCCGCTGAACTCAATCCTGTGGTGTATTCAAAACCGTAGGGTTTGGGAAAATGGGCTGAGTTAAAATGGTGTGATGTGAGCAACTTATTCTTCATTAATTATACTATCTTTTTTCCATAACATCTTTAAGGAAAATTTGCAACTAAATTTCGCATGGTTGCAAAATAACTCCTACTTGGTGAACCTTGGGACTGTCGATAGGCTGGATTCGGGCAGTGAGCAAGGTAAGCAACCACCTCATGATGCTGCTGTCGTGATTTCAACTCTAAAGGCTCCTGGCCTGAGTCAGAAGCAATGCCTTTGTCACGGAGACCTGGGAGTGAAATGTCCTCTGTTGGATGACCTGCTAACACCTCAAACTAAACATGTTTGAGAACTCTTCATCTTCCCACCCAAATCTTGTTCTCCTTCTGACTTTCCCATCACTACGGAAAGTACCACCATCTTCCCTCTCGGCATTAACCTTGGCATTATTGGCTCATCTTTCTTATTCAACCCACATACTCACTCTGTCACCAAATCCTAATGGTTCTACCCTCAAAACATCACTAAAATCCACCCTATCCTCTCCATCCAAACAGCTACCATGTTGACCCAAGCACTTATCCTATCCTGCACTTACTGCATCAGCTTCCTTGCTGACCTCCCTGCCTCCTATCTCTCCCAACTCCAGTTCACACTTCCCTATGCTGCCTGGATCACCATTCTAAAAACCTTTAGACCATGTATTCCCAATCCTCAAGAACTTCTAGTAGTTGTCCATCCACATCCCTTTCAAACAGAATACATTGGCTTTAAACCACTCAATCACCTTGTCTGCTCCCATCTCAATTTGCTGATTTTCTACTACAACCTGGCATGCTCGCTCTGCCCCTGTAATACCTACCTAGTCACTGCACCTCGATCTCAGCTCTCTCGCTGCCGGTTCCCTCAGTCACATCCTGCCTCAAGCCTGGAACTCCCTCTCTCTTCATATCCAACAGCAGCGTGGCTCAGTGGAAAGAGCATGGGCTTTGGATTCAGAGGTCATGGGTTCAAATCCCAGCTCTACCACTTGTCAGCTGTGTGACACTGGGCAAGTCACTTACCTTATCTGTGCCTCAGTTACCTCATCTGTAAAATGGGGATTAAGACTATGAGCCCACCGTGGGACAACCTGATCACCTTGCAACCTCCCCAGCACTTAGAACAGTGCTTCACACCTCGTAAGCACTTAATAAATGCCATTATTATTATTATTATCACTCTCCCCATCTTCAAAGCCTTATTAACATCACATCTCCTCCAAAAGGCCTTCCCCAACTAAGCCCTCCTTTCCTCTACTCTCCATTCTTTGTCATCCCTGCACTGATTTGCTTATATCTACCCCAGCACTTAGAACAGTGCCCGGCACATAGTAAGCGCTTAACAAAGAATATAATAATAATGTTATTATTACTTGGAATCATATCCTTTATTCACCTCACCCTCAGACCCTCAGCACTTATGTACATATCCATAATTTATTTATTTATTTATATTACTGTTTGCCTCCCCCTCTAGACTGTAAGCTCCTTGTACGCAGGGAACTTGTCCATCAATTCTGCTATACTGTACTCTCTAAAGCACTTGTACAGTGCTCTGCATGCAGTAAGCACTGATATAAGATTGATTGAGCATGAGGAATGGGGTCAGATGTGCCCCCAGAAAACAGGGTTTCCAACAGGCTTCTGCATGCTATCCTATGGAACCCTACCTGTGCCCCCAAATTATTCATTCATTTATTCATTCAATCGTATTTATTGAGCACTTACTGTGTGCAGAGCACTGTACTAAGCGCTTGGGAAGTACAAGTCGGTAGCAGGATAACATCATATGGAACAGGGGAAGAACAGTGTTTGACACATAGCAAGCACTTAAATACCTCCCTACCGCCACACACACACACACACACACACACACACAAAAGGCAGGTGTACTAGCAAATGTTCTCCCTGCTCTGGGAGGCTAAATGCCCAAATCTTGCCTTCCCTACTGATGTTTTAACAATACCTTGCATTATATATTCAATTCCTGCAAGTGTCACTTTGCAGAAGATCTAGTGAGAATACTACCTTCATCCCTTTAGATAAACAGCTGCTCACTAAACACCTTAAATGTATTGCCTATTTAATCATTTAGAAAGGTCACAATTGGCTCGCAATTGCAATAAAAATGGAGTTAGTCCTATTAAACAATTTTACTAGGAAAAAGGAGGGTTTTGTGCAACAGATGGGTAAACTATAGCCCATCTAAATAATTGCTTTTTGTACAATTTGCAGCAATCTTTTTCAAGGGTAACGTAAAGCACAAACTAATAAATGCTTTGCAAGCTATCATACTTTGCCTAAAATTATATACCTTATGAATTTGTGTTAGTCTTCCAAAATCCCAGGTGTACTCACACCCATAAACATACACACACACACACCCTCCCCACCCCTACATATTCCTGAGCCAACTCCCTTCCTTCAGCTTCACTGCTATTTGCAAAATTACATGGCAAACTGCCAACAGATCATTTTACCTTATTTATATCTAATATAAGAAATATAAACACTGGGCAACAACTGAAAATTCAGACAAAGAAATCATCGAGTAATCAGATTGATCCTAGACAGTCCAAAAGAAAACAAAGTCAAGCCTCACAGGGCCTTTATTTACAGCCCAACAACACAGTTTCTCCAAGACAACATACTGGGTTGTGGCGGGGATTATGAGATCATATATTAAGCAAAAGCTGATGACATGTGGAGTGCATGTAGAACTTCTGGTTAATGCAAATGCCAAAATGAATAACCAAAAAAAAAAAAAAGGAAAAAAATGATGTTGTTGATGAGTGTTGGAAGACACAAAACCTGAAGTCAATTTTTTAATTAAAAAATTATGTAGCTAGGGCCCCGCTAATGAGTCTAGAGTCCCAAGGGATCATTTTTACCATCTCTGCCTAATTTGATGCCCCTGAACAGAGTGTGTCCACCAGCATGCAATGTTTTAAGCCAACTCTCTTGAATTAAATGATTTGTTAGAGAAATTTCTACACATCCTACATTATATAAAAACTCAAAAATACCTGGAAGTTCTTCATAAATTTCATCATCTATTGGTTGGTTGCGTTTTGGTGGACTACTGATTGGAGGAGGATGATCCACATCATCATATAATTCACCTCTTTCATCATCGTCCTCTGGAATGATATCAGATTCCATGTCTGAAAAACACAAAGGGAGAGTAATTTTAAAAGGTGCAAAAATAACTTGAAAAACCTCAGAAGGAACTTGCTTAAATGTACACAGTATTGAAGTTTAAGAGTCAAATAATATCGTCTGGAATACAAAAACGCTCCTCATTCAAATGTGACAAATTATTGGAAGTCACACAATACGTAAAAAAAGATCATATTTCTTCAGGCTGGGTTCACAGCTAAGCCATATTGATTTATAATAGGTAAAAGTACGATGTTCACGTGTTTCATGCAGCAGCTCCTTTTCAGATATGTCCATAACCTCATTTAGCCAACTTCTATAAGAAACTAGAACAATTGCTTTAAGGAGTATTAAAAACCATGCAACTCAGTTGATTGCTCTTACCTTGTAACACAAACTTCAATTGCTGTACCCATTCCTCAGCATCTTTGGGAGTAGCTGCCGTAAACTAATAAAATAAAACATCATCATCACCATAAATATCACACCAGAAATAGAAGGAATGTAGCATTCTTGTCACTTCTTCAAAGAAGCATTAGTGATTCTTTTCATGTCTTCTGGTACTTTTCTTGCAAGGATGCTTCTTATAATGTACAGTTAATTTTGACAAATTTATGTAATTGAAGCAGAGGATGATGGATTTGAAACTCTGATCAGCAGCTGGCAGCTGTGCAGAAAAAAGCTGCTTCTCTTCATCAATGTCAAAGCCAGAACTGATGAACAAAATTTGCCCTTGACAATTAGAAGACACCCATGAATTTCTTTCGACTGCTGGGTACAGTTTTCTTAAAAATGTTCTTGTCAGATTCCAACACACTACCTGACAACTTAATTAACTGGCTTTCAACTGCAATCTCAGATATTTAAAACTTATTAAACTTACATTCCATATTGATGCCTAGCTGATAGATCTTCGAATTGCATAGCAGATATGTGCTTTTACCTTGGTTTTTCGTTCACACCCTTAAGCAGTATCATATATTTTAACACAGATATTTTTCTTTTGATAACTGCAACCGTGTTACTATATAATTCTTCTAAGAAATCACATGGACCTATTAAAAAAGATATTAAAATTCTAACACTGGAGTGAATGATAGATAAAAGTGATGTATTTGCTGGTTCTAATACAAAATGATACCATTTGAGCTTAATCTGAAATTTTTTTAAATGTATTTCTTATTGTATGAATGTACAGTGTAAGTAAACCAGTTGTTTTTTCATTAACATGTCAGAGAAAGTTGTTGCAGTGAAAAGTTAATGTCTCAATAAATGAAATCGGAACATTTTTATCAATTTAATTTCAAGGCGACATAAAAAGTCCAACCTGATAGATGCGTTTATCAGGAGCACAGATTTCAAAACAGCAATCTTTCTTTCCATCCTTCCTCAGGGTATTATTCATTCTGGCGGTGTATCCATCTATAGCAAATTCACCTTTCTGTTGTTTGTCTGTTGAAGATAAAACCAAAGTTAGAACTTCATTTGCAACACTGAATATAAATGCTCAGTAGGTTATCTTTTATTTAGATTCTGTTTCCCAGTTTTACAAAGAGAAGAATTGGATTTTGTCTTTCTGCTTTTCTGTCAGGGTAATTACAAAATGTTAGATATTTGCTTTATTTTAAAGACTGTGCAAAGTGTTGTGTGCATGTGTGTTTTTTTGCAGGGGGAGCTTTAAAAGGATGTTCTGCTTTGTTCATTTGTCTTTAGTTTTTAAAAGGACATTTTAGGGAGCTCACAAAGTAGTGGTCTTATTTAGTAAGAAGTGTCTGATACAACACTGATTCCTTCTGAAAGCTAAGAATTGGAATTTGCTCGGAAGCTCACTATAAATCAGTGTCTCCTTCATGTTTGCTAAACCGGGGGGAAAACCTGTCTACTCAAAAACTTGTTAAGCACTTTCACTATATTTAACACTATTTTCTCAAGAAATAGCTACCCTCATGCTCAGTTTTAAAGTGCATGAAGGCCATTCTTTATCCACCTAGTTTAAAGGCTATGTCAATTTTTCAAAAGTATCACACTTCAACTCAAGAACTGATATGAAACTTAGGGTTATACGCCACTGAAGAATATTGTTAAGACACGTAACCATGAAGTTTTTGGTTAGAAAACCGTAAAGGATTTCGCAGAAGAAGAGTATAAAATAAGCCTCTGCTGTAGCATTATTGGATAACCAATATAACAAAAGTGACTATGGTTCTCCGAGATACTAGTTGCTCCCTAAGATGTCTTTTCATGTGACCTAGGACAAGTCACTGAACTTCTCTGTGCCTCAAGTTACCTCATCCATAAAATGGGGATTAAGACTGTGAGTTCCTGGTGAGACATGGACTGCGTCCAACCTGATTAGCTTGTATCTACTCCAGTGCTTTGTACAGTGCCTGGCACATAGTAAGCATGATTTGCTTATATCTACCTGAGCACTTAGTACAGAGCCTGTAAGTGCTTAACAAATACCATTAGAAAAAAAAACCTTTCAAAATCCCCACCCCAAAAGAAATGCACCCAGTTCTTTGCCCAATCTTCCAAATAAAGCTGATTTCTAAGCATTTTATAATTATCATGATAGAACAGCAGAATGACAAAATACAAAAAAAGTACTGAACAAGATATATATTTTTATTTTATTTAGCATACCCTCACTAGATCAAAGTTAAAGGCAGGAGATAGAGGCTTGAAAATAGGATCAGAATTCTGGTACCAGCATCTTAACTAAATTCAAGATGTGAATTTGGGCAAATCACAAATTTTCCGAGTCAATTTCCCCCATGAAAAAAAAAAGATATGGTCAAAACCTATTGTATAAAAACATCACATAAAGATGAAGAGATCCTAAGTGAAGCACACGAAGTTCCTTGTAACAAAGTCTCTAAACAACTTTGGGATGTCGTTACTATCATTACTATTATTAAAAAATATCAGCAGATGAAACTGTTACCCATAAAGAATGCAAAATTGAAAAAAGAATTTATAATTTCATTTTACATGGTTCCTGAAATTATGTTTCATGAATCTGTTATAAAACTAAAATGATTAGACATGCAATACTTTATTACATTTGGCCAAGTACTTCTAGAATGGAGAATTTTCAGTTTTAAATGAGCGAAGTTATGATGATACAGGTTTGTTAGAAGCTGACAAACATAATTCCACAAAAACCCATGTATCAGTAAAACTGGGTCAAAGATGAAACATGCAAGATACACCAAAGGGATCCAAGTTTCTTCAAATAAGAGTTGTGTTAGCAACTTTCCAGAAGCCAGAGGGCTGCATCTACTTTGCATAAAATGAAGCAGATTACATCTACCCTCAGAATGAGGAAGTTGGTTGCAGGGGAGAATGTAAGCCAAGAAATGGATGGATCATTTTGTCACGAGATATTAACTGTTCATAGCTTCATAGGCAGCCTATGATCTGTGGGCCACATTTTTGGGCAATAGATACAGCCGTCCTTCATCTTTGACGAAGATACAACAGTGAAATTCTACCACCGGTGCAGACGTGGGTGAAAAGACCTAAGGACTGTCTTCCACACTGTGGGCATGTTAAAATAGGTTCTTGCTGAGTTGATGATTTACCACCTACAGGGTTTCTTTCTGTTTTCAAGACTGTCTTGGTATTGTAATCTTTGTGAAGTTTTCAGAAAAGAGAAACTCCTCTAAGGGCTGTCCACTATAAATCAGTGATATTTATTAAATGTTTTCAGGGTGCAGACCACTCTAGTAAGGGCTTGTGAAAGTACAATAGAGCTGGTAGACATGATCCCGATCCACAACGATCTTAGAGGGGAGACAGACAATAATAGTGGATGATGGGGAAGAAAGAGAAAAGACACCTTCAATCCGTGACTCGTGACTATAAGGTGGTGGAGCAGCTTAACTGGATAAACTTCTGCGGGCAGCCATGTTTGCTTAGCAGTTGTCAGAACCCCGGTCTATCGATGGTGTGAGATGCTTTTGTATCTTCTAGGAAATCAGTATGGAGCTTATTCTGTTCCTCTCTGAACTTTTCCTGTTCCTGACATGCTATAAATATAGAGCATAAAGATATGCTAATTTGGGGACGGGGAGGGTGGGTATCCAAAGTGCTAATGTTTAATGGAAGTTCTGAAGTGGCAGTTCGTGGGGAGATGAAAAAATCAATTGGGGAAGCTCTCTTAGAAAACGTGTGGGAATAGCAGATGTGCAAGGAATTCCAGGCAGGAAGAAGTGTGTGAACAGAAGGTCGGTGGTGGGAGAGACAAGAAACAGGCACAGTCAGTGGATTGGCTTAAGAGGAACAAAGGGAACAAAGTGGATAAACTACAGTGCAGTGAGAAACAAGGGGGTAAGGAGGAAGAATAGAGATGACTGAGTGCCTAAAAGTCAATGTTCAGAATTTTGGACCCTGTACCTTATTTCGTGTAAATGTTTTCAGCACTTGGTAGCTTACTGTAATAGAATCTGGAAGAGTTTTCAGGCTCAGCTGCTCTAGGCCGTTGATTTTCTGCCCGTGAAGATATGATCAAGCCCCAGTTGGACTATTTGGTCTCTCCGAGATTACAGATGACTTATCAGCATCCCTAAGTGTCAATTTAAATAATTTCCTACCTAGCATTGGGGCTAGGTTCCACCACCAGCCCTTTTCCCCTCTTTCAGCAGAGAAGATTGCTCTCCATCCACTTAGTTCAAGCCCTGCTAGTACATCCAAACTCACAGGAGACAGATTACTAAATTTAAAGATCCATTTATTTAATTTTCTAGATAGGGCTGCTCCTCGCTACAAGGAAGCAATCCAATGCAACACCAAGGTACTCTCTTCTCGGTAGGAAACCAAATTAGATTCCAAAAGTTGCTTGGTGAGTAATGAATTAGAAAGAGGGTCATGATTGCTCCGAGAGACATTCCCACCTCAAAGGACCACTTGAGATGATATGCAAGGTTAACAACGGCCTTAGGGTACATCAGAGTTGGTGGTAGGCTGATGTAATATAGGAGGAAGCAGAGTGGTGGCGGTTCAACTTTATAAAATTCCATCTGAGTCAGAAACAGTCAAGGAGGGGAACAATGGCTCTGAGCAATGCAGGTGGGTGATGGGTTCCGGAGCTGGAAAAAAGCTCTTCTTTTGGGTTTTAACAGGTTTCCATACGATGTCAATATATGATCTAGATCTCGTCTATCTCGCCACCAAAGCCTGCCTCTGGCCTGGAATGCCCTACCTCCTCAAATCCGACAGACAATTATTCTACCCCTTCAAAGGCTTATTGAAGGCACATCTCCTCCAAGAGGCCTTCCCTGACTGAGCCCGCCTTTCCTCTTCTCCCAATCCCTTCTGTGTCACCCTGACTTGCCCCCTTTATTCATCCCTTCTCCCAGCCCCACAGCACTTATGTACATATCCAACCTGTTAAACCTTAATCTACTCCACTGGTTAGTAAGGTGCCTGGCACATAGTCCATGTTTAACAAATGCCAAACAAAAAGTTCACGTTGTTCAATCTAAGGAGACAAAATAGTCTCATTTGGACTGTTTCCCTTTTTCTTTTCCCTGTTGCAAATATCCACTCAGACCTTTGAACTTTTATACCTGGTTACTATACTTTTTTTTTTAAAGCATAGCCTCTTGTAGACAGCCACTATGCTCAGCTACGTTGTATAATACACTTTGTTATTTATATATTTAGGAGTGCTTCTCCCTTCAGGGAACATTTGTAACTTCCATTACTGCTAATGCTATTCTTTTTAGCACAAAGAAGAAAACATAACCCCTCAATGCTGAAACCTTCTCTGAACTTCACCAATCCGATTAGTAACTTGTTCCACCTCCCCGGTCAAAGGTAAATGCAGTAAAAGAGAGTTTAATGACTTTGATTATTTCAAGCAACATATCTACTGTTCAGTTGGTTTACCAGCATGTTAATATCTGCTCATATACCTGAAATATACTTCTGGTGCATTGAGTTATATTGGGAAGAAGTGTCAAACCATTACCATTTTAATTAAAAACAGTCACTGAGAAGCATTTTACGTGGAATTAGAAGTTTGGCTAATACTTTCTGGTGGCATGGGATTTTAAACATGCATGGATTCTTTCTTCTCATGAGGACAATTATGCAATGCGAGGATAAAAGTCAAAAGGCTTCTTATTCCCTGCCACACACATTTTCCACCCCAAGTGTTAATTTGATTGTAGTTCAAGGACAGTGAGGTAGTAGAGAGGGAAAAATGACTAAATGGCATATGGTTTTGGAGGAAAGGCTAATACACCCATTAAATTCTCCTTTTTGGTAAATACTCCTGTGATTCCTCCAATTGGGAAAAAACAGAAGTTAGTCATTACACGTGCCAAGGGACCACATCAGCATATTGTTGTCATTACTGTATTATGGAAGAACCACTGGGTCTCTCAGCATTCACTCCCCAGAATGGCCTGTATCTTTGAGTCTACAGAGATACTGCTTTTTAATTCTCAAAAATCATGGCTCTACCTAGCTGCCTGGGTCCCCCCGAATCATTTAGGCATGACCTACAGCTCTCCCAGAGAATAGTGCATAGTCCATGAATAATAATAATAATTATGGTATTTGTTAAGTACACTGTTCTAAGCACTGGGGTAGATACAGGGTAATCAGGTTGTCCCACATGGGGCTCACATTTTAATCCCCATTTTATAGATGAAGTAACTGAGGCACAGAGAAGTTAAGTGACTTGCTCACATCCCCTGACTCCCAAGCCCATGCTCTTCCCACTAAGCCACGCTGCTTCTCTAGTCTGCACTCGGCCTTACTGTTTTCTGTTTTAATTCAAACTTAATTCCTTCTTCTTCTGTGGCAAACTGACATAATCTGAGGCTGCAGTCAAAATATATTTTTGATAACAACTCCTTTGACACACATGTTAAATAAAATCTCTGTAGGATTGGAACTATGAAGTACTTTGTTCACACCTGAGACCTGCCTTGTCCTCAAGTAATACCAAAGAAACTCAGATGACCCAATGAATTTAACTTCCTAGGACTGCATTAGATATAACACATCATCAGAAGTAGACTAAAGAGAAGTTCCTTCTTATAAACTGGTGTGTTCATTGCTCAACTAAGTCACTATAAATTATAGAAACTTCGTCAACTTCTTTTACACAAGAGAAAATGAAAGCAGGTTTGAATGGCCAAAATCGCTGGGTAAAGGATAACCGTGGTTTTAATTATTTCCGAAAAATGACTCTTCACACACGACTCCTTTGTACATATTGGACAGATATTTAAAACGTAAGTTGGGAATTGAGAGCCTACTTTACATCACCTCAAAGTAATGTACACTATAAAACGCTGGTGTCTTTAACCAGAACTAGAGAAAGAAGCTAGGGACAACCAATAATGATGCAGTTCCGTGGCCTCAAGAAATACTGGAGCCACACGTTCAGTGGCAAAAGAAACTGTTCATGCCCCTGGGCTTCTGGGGATTTCTATGATTCCAAAAGAACCATGTGATATATGAGTGTTTTCATTGCACATCTATCCAGTTGGTCTTTCCAATTTTCTGCCACTGCCTCGCTTCTCCTATAATAATAATGATGGCATTTGTTAAGTGCTTACTGTGTGTCACGAACTGTTTGTTGTAAGCGCTGGGATAGACACAAGCTAATCAGGTGGGACATGGTCCCTGTACCACATAGCGCTCAGTCTTAATCCCCATTTCACAGCTGAGGTAACCGAGGCTGAGAGAAGTTCAGTGACTTGCCCAAGGTCACATAGCAAACAGGTGGTGGGGCTGGGATTAGAACCCAGGTCTTTCTGACTCCCAAGCCCATGCTCTATCCACTTGGCCATGCTGCTTCCTATTCCACGAAGCCCTCTCCAGTGTCTATAAAATCCCTGAGAAGCCATGGACGACTGTCCCAAATGATCTCTCTGTGGCCTATTAATACATCAGTTAGTGCCACTCCCACTATACCAAATTCTACTTATAATTTCAGTGTCTTTTTGCCACTGGATTGTAAACTCCTTAACAGCAGGGATTGTGCTTACTAACTCTATCATAATTTTCAAGTGCTTAGAACAGTGCTCCGCACACAGTAAGCACTCAATAAACTCTATTGATGAATTGAAGTTGTCTGGTTCTGAACTGCTTAACAGGAAATCCTGTAAAGGGAGTAGAGGGAGTTTTAATTTCTTCACTTTTCATCTGTCATGTCATTCTCAGCGCTTTTGAGTAAGCAAACTCAGAGCCAGAGGTCAACAAGGCCCATACTGACTCACTAGGAGTTACCCAGAATCCCAGTGGGGCAGTCTGATCCTGGAAATGGATCCTCTCAAACTACCTAATAATTACAACTGCTTTATTACTTTGCTTACAACTCAATTTCTATTTAAATACTTTAGAAATGTATTTTATTACAGTTCAGCTCAACCTGCAACATTTTAACTGATCTTTAAATTAGCACATTCACAAAACACATTAAAATTTTGGGCCCAAACAACGAAGAGTAATTATGCTTTCTTTAACTGTGTCTGCTGAAATGCACGTGCTATAATACACTTTTTGGTGAGCATATGCATGACAGGGAGAAAAATAAATCTAAGGCAGAAAGTTGAAAGCATATTTCACTATCAGTTTTACTAAAAAGACCTTTCAAACACTTAAGTTTATTTTCCAATTCATATTTGAGGAAAATTTTCACTAATACGTCTTGCCAGTGATTCATAACTTATTAACACCATTAATGTAATCATTTACTATTAAGTCCTCAAGTGTAAGGATTATGTCTTTGGTAGGTTTACTCATGCCTGGAACAGTATCACATCCAGTAGCCTCTCAGTAAGCGTTGATGATGACTTAACTCGGATTTTAAAAGGAAGAAAATGAACTCTCTTATATGAGATCTGAAATGTGGTATGGAACTTTAGAAAGGGGAGAAATGTAGTCCATCTGATGGATTCAGTTTTTTTTAACCGCCAACTGGATCCCAAATGACCAAAGTCAAAATCAGAAGTGTTTGCAAGGGAAAGTAATGGGACCAAGCTTTTGAGGAGAAAAAGAATTCAGAAGTGCATTCTGCCCCACTAGTATCTGAGTAACTGGAAAGGCCTAGGAAAAAATAGTCACAGTTAATGCAAAAGGAAGGAAAAGGAGAAATGGATGTGGGTTTCACAAAGTGAAAGAATAAGTACAGTATATATATATTTTTACTTAAGGCCCCAAATGGCTATGAATAATAAATATGGACAATATTTATTGGTTTGTAGGTAAGTGCATTATTTACCCTAGAGACTGAAACTACTCTTTCTAAACCATTAAGAGCTGGTGGGTCAATACATAGTTTGGCAAGCACAATGGGGCTGAGAAATGTGAACTATGCATCTGTCACACAGTAACAAAGTGCAGTTTAACCTGGTACATGATATCAGCTCCTTCTGGGCCACTTTAATCCATTTGTCTAAATCCTTCTTTAGTTTGGTGATTATGACCCTTATAGATCTCAACAGCTCCTTCCAAAGCTCAAGCTTAGAACAAGCTTAACAATCAGCAGCAATATGGGTCCACAACAGGTCATTTAAAATGTTTTGGCATATTAATCTCCCAAAAGGAGACTTCGGATATTAAATTAGACAGGTGTAACTCAGAGAAAAATGGGGTGGAGGGAACAAGGGCCATACATTTCCCGGGTAGGGTAAACACAAAAAAGGAAGGTAACTGTGATCGTGCTACATAAGCGGGACTGAAAGCTAAGAACTGAGTAAAAGTTATTGAAAGGAAAGGACCTGGTAAGAATTCCAGAGAAGACATAACATGAAAAAAAAAAACACTTATTACACCTTGTTCAAAATTGTACTGGGAAGTGGGGAGGCTCAAAAGAAAGAGGGAAGAGGGAACTGTGCAATTCAAGGGAATACAAACCAAATTTTCAAGCATTAGCCTGGGAAAGGGATCTTCAGATTAGGAAACATTTCATGCATATGAAATTGAGAAACAGAGAAAATTTGATAGTGGACTATAGTGAGGTTGTTAAGGCACACACCTTCTCCAACTATTGTTAGATAAAATCCACAAAAGGACACTGATGCCCAAAAAATTCAGTGGAAATTATCTACTGAGCATGGAAAATGATTAATTATTCCTTAAAATTAAAGCAAAGGAATAGAATTATCTTTCTAACAGCATCTATTATGTTTCTGTACTAAGGATGATGATGATGGTGGTGGCATTTGTTAAGTGCGTACTATGTGCTAAGCACTGTTTTAAGCGCTGGGGTAGATACAAGGTAATCAGGTTGTCCCACGTGGGGCTCATAGCCTTAATCCCCATTTTACAGATGAGGTAACAGAGAAGCTAAGTGCCTTGTCCAAAGTCACACAGCTGATAAGTGGCGGAGCTGGGATTAGAACCCATGATCTCTGACTCCCAAGCCTGGGCTCTTTCTGTTATTGTTCATTAGAAAATAAGGTACACACAACAGCAACTTCTGATTAATCAAAATAGTCTGCTTCTACCACTCCAAATGTAGAGAAAAGCAGCAGACAAACTGGGATGACACCAGAACAGCTCAATTCTCAACAGTCTGGTCTCGCTATCTCCTCCCTCAAGCTCTTGGCTCTCTCACCACCAAACTTTCCTACAGCCCCTTCTCAGCTGCTACCATCTCTGCCACAACTCCTCCATCCCACTGCCGCCATGCCCTGTCTTTCACAGATTCCTGAGATTAGTTCACTGTTTAAAAGAAAAAAATTGATCATTATTTTAATTGACAGGGAAGGAAAAAAAGATATGATGAGACGACATTTCCCTGAAAACCTTAGACTTAGAACTCCATGATTACTTCTCGACTTTTTAATATGCCTATCTGCATAATTTCTAAATTAATTTATTACTTTTCATAGTGAGTCCTGGCTACAATAGACATAACCCTCCCCTGCACATTCAGATTCCATTATGACAATTAAGGAAGTCAGAGGTTGCTTTTACAATCTCTCCTTATGAAAGAGGGTAAATGGAGAGAGTTTCCATAGGGATAAGTCCCCACTACTGAAATTAGTTTTCTGTTTGCTATGCCAAAGCCTAGATTTGCAAGCTTTTATGGCATTCAGGAAAAGCAATCTAAAATTAAGTTATTACAATACTGATTGGTTCTTTGCTTATCTTCCTTCACTTAGTGAAATTTCTATTTGAAAACCAAAAACAACCACGGTAGTAATAATTAACAAATTCAATTATTTACCCAAATTGACAAGGTTATTGATCAGAAAGAAATACCTTTATCGCTTCCATAGTAATAGAAAACCGTTTTACTGAGAGCACACCAGCGCTTTTGCCACTCAAATCCAAGGAAGCTGTGATCTGCAATGAAGGTGGAATAAAATATTTTATGTTACAATACAATCGTTCTTTGCTCCAAATTTAATCTCTATCTTCCAAAATGACTAGACATAGAAAGAAACTTGGGAGTAAAAAGGAACCAAAAATGGGTGTTGTGGAAAACAAGAGTCTAGGATATACAGAGATTTTTCCACCATTTTAACATTTCATTATACACAGATATAAAGAGAAAGAGACTAAATTTATGTGCATGAATTATGGTAATATAAAATGACTCTATGCTAAATTATAACTGCTGGGTGTTCTTATGGCCTGAATTTTTCAAAAATCTACAAAAGAAAATGGGCATACATTTACACATAGGGGCTGGTATGTTCTGAAAATACTCTAAATGCCATTCTTTGGAGCGTGTACCTTACCTTTCCTGCGTTTTTCAAGGTAGCCAGCCTTTAGGACAAAGGGAAGGTCCTGAGCCGCAATGGGAGGGAACTGGTTTCCTGGAATAAAAATTGAGAAGTGGGTAAGCATTTAGAGAAAAAAGGCCAACTGCACCTAAATGAACAAAGTCTTGGAGGATATTCAGGGATGGTGGTATGTTGCCTCTAGAAGAAATCATTCAATCATCTGATTCCAAAGCTTTTTAATTACCAAGCTTGCATAAATTCAACTCCCTTGGCTGCATTTCTTTAAAGCAGATGCTCTTGTAAACCTTAATAGCAAAATATCATATTTTATGTAATAAATAATGCTACAAATTGCATTATTGTGAAGGAATCCCATCTGTATTAGGTAAGGAATACGTTACGGTAACCCCCTCTAGACAGTCAGATCATTGTGGACAGGGAACACGCCTACCAACTCTGCTGTATGGTACTCTCCCTACTGCCTAGTTCAGTGCTCTGCACACAGTAAGCACTCAATAAGCACCATCCTTCCTTTGGTACTACCTCCCAACAACTTAGTACAGTGCTTTGCAAACAGTAAGTGCTCAAATACAACTAAATGAATGAATGAATCTAAAGTATACTCCCAATATTCATAATGTAGAACAAGGGAATTTTATTTCTTCTTTTGCTCCAAAAATCTATAATTACTTAATAAACATATATAATTAATATATAATTAATTAATCATATTTAACAGGAAAATTGGCTGACATAAAATGGTTAAAGATCATTTTCCTGACATCAGATACCATTACAGTACCACATTCGACAAAGTCTACCCCTGGCCCAAGTCTTACCTCTGGCCTGGAATGCCCTCACTCCACACATCCGCCAAACTAGCTCTCTTCCTCCCTTCAAAGCCCTATTGAGCTCACCTCCTCCAGGAGGCCTTCCCATACTGAGCCCCCCCTTTTCCTCTCCTCCTCCTCCCCACCCCATCACCCTCCTCCCTCCCTCTGCCCTGCCCCTTTCCCCTCCCCACAGCCCTTGGGTATATTTGTACATATTACTTTATTTTATTAATGATGTGCATATAGTTATAATTCTATTTATTCTGATGGTATTGACTCCTGTCTACTTGTTTTGTTGGGTTGTCTGTCTCCCCCTTCTAGATTGTGAGCCTGTTGTTGGGTAGGGACTGTCTCTATATGTAGATGATTTGTACTTCCCAAGTGCTTAGTACAGTACTCTGCACACAGTAAGTGATCAATAAATATGACTGAATGAATGAAAGAATAATAGGCAATTCTCAAAGAAAATACACTCATAATTTCATCCTAACTTCACACCTGGAAAAAAATGTTCATTTTTGCCCATGGGATCTCAACTTGAGAAGTTGAGTTCACTCATTTGCCCCTTTGAATTTTATTAAAATTCAAAGGGGAAAGTGCTCTCAAATTTTGTAATTTGTGTAAAGCACAGAAACTGAAGAAAGGTTACAGATAACTAAATAAGTGGCATAGACTTAACAGTACTACATATTTAGTGATAGTCTCAAGTGTTTTACCAAATATGGAGGAACTACCAAACTGAAAGAGCATCCTGTTAGGCGGCATTTTTGAGGGAATTCAGTTTTAAGACATTCAATCAGAGTAATAACCCTAAGGTTGGTGGAATTCAGTAGCCTATTTAAAGTCCTAGGGACACCACTTATCCAAAGTAATCAGTCAACTGGTCAGTCAATCATATTTATTGAGCACTTACTGTGTGCAGAGCACGGTACTAAACACTGGAAGAGTACAATATAACAATAAACAGACACAATTCCTGCCCAAAATGAGCTTATACTCTAGATGGGGAGACAGACATTACTATAGTCATGACCATGGTAGTCCATATAGCTTGGGAGTCTCTCCATCAATCGTATTGAGTGCTTACTATGTACAGAGCACTGTACTAAGCACTAATTTCCCCCTCTAGACTGTCGTCTACAACCTCTGGATTGTAAGCTTGTTGTGCTCAGGGAATGTGTTAGTTTATTATTAGTACAGTGCTTTGCACACAGTAAGCGCTCAATAAATATGATTGAATAGTGTACTCCCCAAGAGCTTATTACAGTGCTCTGCACACAGTAAGTGCTCAATAAATACAATTCAATGAATGAAATACATTCACTGAATGAATGAATGAATGAATGGAAAGAACAGTATAACAGAGTTGGTAAACATGTTACCTGTCCACAATGGCTAGTCTCTCCATGTCCAGCCAGGGTAGCATAAGTGACTGGATTTCCATACGCAATGCGAGATAGGTGGGCATGCTTACATCCCAAACAACAGGAGCCCAGATGTCCCAGAGAGCCTTAATCCCTGAATATGCTCCTTCCTGCTCAAATATATGACAATGCTTCCCTTGGGGCACCTCTCAGGCACATAGTAGTCAGCAATATTCCAGTGGTAGTAAGCCTGGAAGCATGAAGACTCTGGGTAAATTGTTGGATACCTAGATTGAAGACATTCCCAAAAGGAATGAACATATCAAACCCAGGTCATCTGACAGTACCTTCTTCTGCTGTTTCTCCATTCAAAACTAGAACAATTAGAACAAATGATCAGCTACTATTGTCCATTTAAGAGCTAGTTAGTGGGCTTATCAAAAGTAAAGCTGGGAAATGGTGATCAGCGTAATTTGGTAGCTATGTAAAGTGGTTGTTTAAAGGTTCTCTTCCCAGTTAAGCACTGTAACTACAATTATAACCACAGTTAAAAGCCCATTCCTTCAAATAAGTGCCTCTTGATAGCTCTTTCCAGTCAGGTAAAGAGGATATAGATGAAAACTTCTTCTGTCTGAAGGCCAGAAAAGTTAAACAATTCAACACTGGTTATGTTCCATCCCTTTAACTAAAACTGTAACAAAACAACCTAATAAAGTTCATTCCACCCAGTGGGCAATCAATGAACACCCTTACTACTACTTACACAAATTTGCTATCACAAGAAGTTACGCAAAAAGGGATTCGGGATTAGGACTGGTGAAGCAGCACGGCCTGGTGGATAGAGCACAAGCCTGGGAGTCAGAAGGACCTGGGTTCTAATCCCAGCTCCACCACTTGTCTGCTGTGTGATCGCGGGCAAGTTACTTCACTTCTCTGGGCCTCAGTTACCTCATCTGCAAAATAGGGATTAGGACTGTGAGCCCCACGTGGGCCAACGACAGTGTCAATCTGATTAGTTTGCCTACCCCAATGCTTAGAACAGTGCCTGACACATAGTAAACGCTTAACAAATACCACAGGTCTCACTGGGCTATTAAAAGGAAAATTAGTGATATCAGAAGACTCAAGAAGGGTTTAAGATAAGTCCAGCCTTTTTCTAGCAATTATGCATGGCTCTATACCCATCCTCAGCACTCTTTATATTCATTCATTCATTCATTCAACTGTACTTATTGAGTGCTTACTGTGTGCAAAGCACTGTACTAAGCGCTTGGGAAGTACAAGTTGGCAACATATAGAGATGGTCCCTACCCAAGAACGGTCTCACAGTCTTGAAGGGGGAGACAGACAACAAAACAAAACATGTAGACATGTGTTAAGTCATCAGAACAAATAGAATTAAAGCTAAATGCATATCATTAACACAATAAATAGAATAGTAAATATGCACATGTAAAATAGAGTGATAAATCTGTACAAACATATATACAGGTGCTGTGGGGAGGGGAAGGAGGTAGGGTGGGGGGGATGGGGAGGAGGAGAGGAAAGAGGGGGCTCAGTCTGGGAAGGCCTCTTGGAGGAGGTGAGCTCTCAGTAGGGCTTTGAAGGAAGAAAGCTAGCTTGGCGGATGTGTGGAGGGAGGGCATTCCAGGCCAGGGGGAGGACGTGGGCCGGGGGTCAACGGTGGGACAGGTGAGAACGAGGTACAGTGAGGAAGTTAGCGGCAGAGGAGTGGAGGGTGTTGGCTGGGCTGTAGAAGGAGAGAAGGGAGGTGAGGTAGGAGAGGGCAAGGTGATGGAGAGCCTTGAAGCCAAGAGTGAGGAGTTTTTGCTTGATCCGTAGGTTGACAGGCAGCCACTGGAGATTTTTGAGGAGGGGAGTAACATGCCCAGAGCGTTTCTGCACAAAGATGATTCGGGCAGCAGCGTGAAGTATAGACTGAAGTGGAGAGAGACAGGAGGATGGGAGATGAGAGAGGAGGCTGATGCAGTAATCCAGTTGGGATAAGATGAGAGACTGAACCAGCAAGGTAACGGTTTGGATGGAGAGCAATCATACATTAAGTTATTTACTATATTATTCCATTCGTAAACCTTTTAATGTCTGTCTTTCCTATTAGACTGAAGTTCCTTGTAGGCAGGGAACATATCACTTTTCTCTTTTGTACTTCCCAAGTGCTTAGTACAGTCCATTTCATCTTGTGACCAATCAATAAATAAAATCATTACTACTGCTACTACTACTACTACTACCATAAGTTATTAGGAGGAAAGCTTAAGGATCTGTCAATCAGTGGCACTGATTGCATACACAGTGTGTACAGAGCACATTATGAAGTGCTTGGGAGAGTTCAGTACACTAGAGTTGGTAGATAAATTACCTGCCATAGGAGGCTTACAGTTCAGACCGATATTAGAAAGTACAGCCAAATCTATGAAGATACAAGTCATGGCAAACAATCACAGAATTCCTTGAAAAGATGTGACTTTGGCAAAATTTCAGCAGGTAATTCTCAAGAAATGTGAAGCTTAAGAGCAGCAACGTTATCTGTAGGGGCAGGCAAGGGAATGGTAATACTTTTTGTTGTTCTACATCACTACTAGGCAAATGATTAGTCTCCTTCAGATAGGAGCAACTACCCATAGGTTTACAGCTGCAACATACTACAAATTCCGCCAAGTACTTTTGAAGCATCTATGAAGATGTTACATTAGATTTTATGGGCCACTGGTTTGACCCATAGAGCACTTACAATTTTCTCTATTCAATAGAATATTGAATTATATTTTACTTTATAAAATTATAAAATTATATTTTTCCTGACAAAGAAAAAAAACCTTTCAGTGAGGCCGCTCCCACAGCTTCAACTGCCATCTCTATGCAGGTGATTCTCAGATCCAATTCTTTTTTTTACCTTCACCATTTGAAATTGCTTTTTCAAGTTCAAGATCTAAGTGGCAAAACTTTTCAGATACCCATTTATAAGGCGATGTGATGTGCAAACGTGTCTTCTACAACTACAGGCTATTTTGCTCTATATTTAATGTTATAGTCATATTTTCCTTTGCATTTTCTTGGCTCTTTATTCAGGAATGTGCTTACATGCCAAGAGATCAGGCTCAGATTTTTTTTTTAAGTCATCTGTTTTTCATTATTCAACTTTGCTTTTTGACCTGTACCCTTGATAACCACTTTAAACGTTACATTTTCAGAAGCTCAAATTTTTACTCTTGACTTCTTAACACTTATCAATTGTTAAATATTATGGGTTTCATTATTTCATATGTCCACACTTCTATAAGTTATCCAATCCTTTATCCAGACCTGCAAGAAAATTTCTTTCAGGCCTTACAGAGTCTTAGTCCGAATCCCTTCGGCACATTTGAAAGGTCAGCATTCAGGAGTTGGTTGTGGGATGTGGCAATAAGGAAAAACTACCTCAGCAGGCACTAAGGCAAGTTCCTCAGTTTGAAGGATCTGACAGTTCTCTGGCTTGGCCAAACAGAGAGAGAAGGATGGCGGGCCAGGTTTCCATCTGGATCCCTATGGCTACACCACTCCTTGTCACTAACACCTGCTTGACGACTCAGATGAAAGTGGGAATTTTTTCTGGGGAGGAGAAATTTTAGGGAGAAGAGAAAGTCCCTATGGGGACATAAATTGAACCGCTGCAGTAAAAGCAGTCTTTTGACAGCCTCAGGAATCCCTGATCTGTGCCAATTTTTGTTCAGGTGGAAAGTAAAATGTACGTTCAGGCTGGAGGGAGCACAAATCTTTATAATAATGAAAATAAAGAAAACAGAAAAAATTGCACAATATTAGAAAAATGTATAGGGTAAGAAATGGAAACAAAACAAAGGCAAAAACAAAAAGGAGATGGCTAAGGAGAATAGGAACAAAGAAGGAAGAAAAAATGTGTGTCCCATGTAGGACAGGATGGGCCTGGGATCAGAGGTCATGGGTTCTATTTCCGGTTCTGCCACATGATGATGATGACAATGACGGTATCTGCACTTCCTTCAAATGATGTGAGGGAAACAAAGTAAAATATCTTGTAAATTCAGGAGATTCAACTGCTTCAGATAAGCTCTGAATGCTTCTGTTGATCAATCAATAGCATTTTTGAGTGCCTATTTTATGCAGAACACTTTTTTAAGGGGTTTATTAGGGAATATTACTATTTCAATCTCCAAAGTCAGAATGAAGCATCTTATATTTACCCCAGTGTTAATAACAGTGTTTGACACACATCATAAAAAACTTAACTGTAGAATACCTTCTAGCCCTCAGCAAAAATGCCCATCTGAAAATTAGAAAACTTATCTCTGTATTTATGTATCATTTAATCTGATATACAAAAATTAACTTTCAATCCAAGCAAGTGGGGGAAACATCCTTTAATTTAACTAGCAATCTAAAGTATAAAGTTATATAAACCAATTGTGATGCCGCTGAGACAGCTACTTCCCTTATATTTGGTTCTCTAGTCTGCTATCCAAGCCCTCTTGGCCTTGAATGCTCTTGGAAGGAATACCGTGAGCAAAAACTATATAAGCATTTTAAGTGTTCTAATAGTTCTTTTTCTGAAAGTGAAAAGCTTACTGTAACTGACAAATTATTTTTTTCTTATTTCACTGAAGGAAAGCTTTCAGGTGCTTGACGAACATTTCAAAACAAGAACTTAAAATAATAATGATGGTATTTTTAAGCACTTAATCCCCATTTTACAGATGAGGTAACTGAGGCACAGAGAGGTTAAGTGACTTGCACAAAGTCACACAGCTGAGACAAGTGGCGGAGCTGGGATTGTAACCTTTGACCTCTGACTTCCAAGCCCGTGCTCTTTCCACTAAGCCATACTGCTTCTCTATTAAGCCACACTTCCTCACGCCAGTGTGTGAGACATAAGAAGCTTTGGAAAAATCTATTTTAACATGGAATGAGCTTTCATTAAAACTCTAAAACAATAAGCATATTTTAACAACAATTCTGTCACTAAAGGGCTTGCTTTCTCACTCAGCTTTCTGTACACTCTATCAAGGAAAAATATGATTCAGCTATAAATCCCTAGGAGAGCATATAAATTACATCTGAAAGTTAATTCCATAACCCTTCATTAAAACTAGAGGCCTTCTACAACAAAATCCTAGGACTCTCTAATGAGTCTACTTGAACCAAGAATGACAATAGTTAGCATAATTATCAGAGAGATGTGCTAGTATAAATGTTCCAGAAATATGATACAGAAACTGAAGATTTCATGTCAGGCTCAGAGCTGATTTCTCCTTTGAAAAACCATGTGTGAATCGGGTTATTTCATCCCCTGATAGTCAATTACCAAACTACATGGAACTAAAGCAAGGAAAAATAGTCAGGCCAAATCAAGCAGAGAAACTTGAGCTTGACTGGGCTCATCAATAGCTGCTAGAATGAGCTATGCAGGCCTTACCCCAATGTCAAAAGGCCAAAGGTAAAACAGGTGTGTGGAATTGTCACAAGTATAATATTTTTTACCGGTTTAACCCTCTGTTCAACAACTAATTCAACAAAAGGCAGTGGGAAGGAGATACAGGACAGAAACCCATAGGAATTCATTGGAGCTTTGGTGTCTCTACTATCCCTGGCAATCACCTAAGCAGCAAAAGAGCAGAAATGTTAAGAGGCAGGAGTGAGTGATTTGCCTAAACTGCTTTGCCATCAGCCCCCATTTCTCCCTCTGCTCGTTAACTATCAGAATCTGCAATTAAAGTATACACACCTGGGTTCACAGCCCTATTCAATATTTTAGATTTCACTGTAATTAGTTTAAAGAATTAAAGATAAATCCCTATTTGGAATGTTATGAAACCTGCCTTGGAAATATTTTCCAAAAAATAACTTGCTCAGGAAGATGCTCATTAACGGTGCCTCCCTTTTACACTTACCCATCCCTATTCCCTTCTTCTCTTCTTCCTTCCCAAGCCAAGTTTTGCCCTGTTTCCCAGAATAATAATAAAAATAATGGTACTTGTTAAGCACTTACTAAGTGCCAAGCACTGTTCTAAGTGCTGGGGTAGATACAAGTTGATTGGGTTGGATACAGTCCCTGTCTCACATAGGAGTCACAGTCTTAATCCCCATTTTATAGATGAGGGAACTGAAGCCCAGATAAGTGAAGTGATTCACCCAGGATCGCACAGCAGACAAGTGTTGGAGCCAGGATTAGAACCATGACCTTCAGACTCGCAGGCCCGTGTTCTTTCCCCTCTGCCACGCTGCTTCTCCCATGCATTAAGTGTAAAGCTGCACAATGCTGCATCCTTGAATTTTTTTTAATCGATTAAGACAAATGCTGAACTCTCCCCTCTACATAATTCAAAATAAAGTGCTTTTTCAGAACTGCTCCGAAACCCAAACAAAACAATCAGCCATTGGTGTTTCTTTAATTGACCTGAAGTAAAAAAGGAGCAGCGTATGAGCAGTTACTTCATCCTTAGAGTTGACTACACTGATAATGCTGAGGAGTTATTATGATCATGCTTCAAATAAGTTACTTTGAAATTTTACTTACTGAATGCATATTTCCTTTGCCCAGGGGAGTGGGAGGTCAGTTACTTCTATGATTTATAATCACAAATGGATTGAAGGTCAGCTGTTTAGTAGAGACAAAGCAGCAGACAATAATATTGTTTACAAATCACGATGCCACTCACATCAGGTCTTTGGGACTTAATGCATTGTTTCTCAAATCCCCTAAACTGTAAGCTTTTTCTGGGCAGTGAACAGGTCTATCAACACTGTTACACCGTATTCTCCAGGTCTATCAACACTGTTATACCGTATTCTCCCAAGTGCTTCGTACAGTTCTCTGTATACAGTAAGTGCTCAATAAATTTGATTGATTAATTTGATGCATTCACAATAGTAAATGAAGTTTGGAGACTTGATGAGAAGACACAAGGAGCTGTCTTCAAAAGAAACCTGGTTTGGCAAAGAGGGAAAGATGGACTGTTTGGGAAGAGAGATGAACTTTTTAAAGCTGCAGTAAAGATTGTCCATAAAATCCCCTTTTTCTCTTTTAAGGTCTTGATTCATTTTTCCAGTTCTAAATCTCTTCTGGTTTCCCTCCTCTCACTAACAGCCTGAATATTTTCATGTCATTTCAAATATAAAATGTATAGGCTACAAAGACAAAGTTGATTCACCTGTGCTGGGCAGCAGTGGCAAGTGAAAGAGCCAAAGGCAGATGATCAAGTGATAAAAGTGTTGATCAAAGACAACGTCAGAGACTGAGGTTTTCACTGCACAAAAGAAAGCAATGGTACACCACTTTCGTATCTTTACCAAGAAAACCCTATGGAAAAAGAGCCTTATAGTCACTATGAATCGGAAACAATTCAAGGGCATCTAAGAAGAAGACAAAGAATTCAGAGAAGCAATATCCTGTGACTGGGTAGGATTACTAGAATATTAAAACAATTATAAATCACTCAATCAATGTTATTTACTGAGCACTTCCTATTTGTATTAAGTGCTTGACAGAGCACCATACAACACAATTAGTGGACATGTTCCCTGACCACAATGATCTTACAGCCCAGAGGACAAGCTTATTTAAGTATTTCAACTGCAAGGTATTTGTGTTGCTTTTTTTTTTACACAGGTTGAGAAAGACCAAACTTTAGTGGTCACCAGAAGTCCCTTCTTCACTTTATCCTTCTACTCATAAGATTGAGAGGTTAGGGGAAAAGAGTAAGAGCAGGCAAGGAAGCCCGCCAAAAGAGAAATTAAAGAAAGAAGTCAGCCCCAACAGGACAGAGAGAACACCTAACAAAATGCCCCTCCAGGGACACAGGGGAATTTAACCAATAAGTACTGACTGTACCTAGACACCTTTTTGGTAGTATTTATGTGCTCACTATGGGTCAAACATTGTTTTAAGCACTTAAATAGATACAAATTAATTAGGTTGAACACAGTGCTGTCCTGCGTTGGGCTCACAGTCTAAGTAGGAGGGAGAATATGAGAACTGAGGCCCACAAGTTAAGTAACTTGCCCAAGGTCACACAACAAGCAATTGGCAGAGTCAGGATTAGAACCCAGATCCTCTGATTCCCATGCCCACGCTCTTTCATGGAGCCCACTCTTACCACTTAACCACACTTACCCCATTAAGAATAGCCTTGTAGGGCCCGTGGCCTTGAATGTTTACATGGGCATTTTCTTGAGTCATGGAAAAGTAAGGAGATGAGAAATGATACCAAATTAACTGTAGCTTTCCAAACACAATGAATTTTAAGTCACTCATTTATACCAGCCCAGATACAAATAAAGGCTTCTTGTCTGCTGAGGATTTTTTTTTTAAAGTTTTTGTTATATCTAGGAAAGCCCAAGTCATTAATAAAAAAATGTCAATAATGCAATAGCATACTGTGCAGACCATATTCAAGTTAGGTGATGCAGGAGAGCTTTCCTTTAAGATTATAAATTGTAAAGTCCAGGTTATTTCAAATTTTGGTAGGACAGATAATCTATGCACTGCAAAATTTGATACTTAAAGTTAAAAACTGGTTTTTAATGTCAACTTCTCAAAATGCTTGAGTTGCTTGCAATATAATTTCACATATTCTAAAATGTGTGTCTTTGGGTAAGTCACTTAATATCTCTGTGATTGAGGTACCTCATCTGTAAAATGGGAATTAAGACTGTGAGCCCCTTGTGGGACAGGGACTGTGTCCAACCTGATTAGCGTCTATCTACCGCAGCACTTAGAACAGTGCTTGGCACATAGTAAGTGCTTAACAAATACCATCATCATCATCATCATCATCATCATCATCATCCTTTCAATTTGCTGAACCTCAGCCTGCAAATGCTCTTACTCAACATTCTGCAGAAATCTGGGAAGATGAATTACTATAAAATTAAAAAGTTAAAAGCTACCACTGGCAAGAATAATTCCTATTTACGTGTACACATTTCTTGACAAAGTTAAAATATGTTGCTTGATATGCCATCAAGTGGCTAGAAATGAATCCCAAGAAATCTGTTTTAAATTTAAAAAGAAGTTGCAAAATTCATGTCTGCAGCTAAAAAATACTGACGATTAATTGTGCTAGTTCTGCTGGATTTTTCTAATTCCAAGAGAGCCTACTGAAAAATACATTTTCTCAAATGCATTCATTCTTAATTGGGGGGATGGGAGAAGGGGGAAGGGAGTTAAGTAAGTAATTCCTAGACTGTAAGCTCGTTATGGGCAGGACTGTGTCTGTTATATTCTCCCAAGCACTTAGTACAGAGCTTTTCACACAGTAAGTACTCAAGAAATACGATTGAATGAATGAGAGAATAATTGACGTTACCCTTTATAACTGACCTGGGACCAGATGTCATGGTCTTTTCCCCCTCTATAGCTTTGGGATCATTTACCTTATCCTACACCTCTCCCACACTGGTCAATCCTGCCAACCCTATTATTTCTAAAGCACAAACTAACAGGGCAAGTTACATCCTCTCCTTTATTAAAGGCTTTACCCACAGTGTGGGCAGTCAGCCCAGCATGATGGGTGGACATTATTGAAAAGTTCTTAACTTGTGCTCCTTCTGCTGTCTAGATTAAAGTAAAGAGCTGCTGCAGAAGCCTTTAGCCATAATCATGCCACTACTACTTATATTCATTGCCTATTGATAATGCAATTCAATTCAAACATCTGTAAATATATACTTTATATTCACATATAAATGTATTTCATTAATCGCCGGATCTGATAGTGTTAAAGAAGGTTAAATTTGGATTCACAGAATATAACCATGACCTCTTTAAGACAGTCAAATATAAAAAAAAAGAAGACCGAAAATACAACCTTGGCTAGCACAAACATGGAACACATTAGTACTGGATAAACTGACAGTTTTTCAAAAGAAAACAAGAAGGGTTATTTTGCTCAACAGTTCCCTTCATGCCAAAAGAAAGACAGGAGCATAATTAAGGATGAGTTCTTTCACTCTTTTATCTGCCAATGGAAGCAGCACAGACATGGAAGTCAGAGGGCCTGGGTTCTAATCCCAGCTCCATCACCTACCTGCTGGGTGACCTTGAACATGTCACTTAACTTCTTGTGCCTCAGTTTCATCATCTGTAAAATAAGGATTAACTGTATGTTCTCCCTTCACCTTAAACTGTGAGACTCATGCAGGTCAGAGACTGTGCCTGACCTGATTATCTTGTATCTACCCCAGCACTTAGTACAGTGCTTGCCACATGGTCAGTACTTAACAAATACCATATTATTATTATTATTACTATTAAACTAAAGACTGGTTTAGTAGTGGACTCTTCTCCCTGTTGTTCATGATTATGACCGCATGTAATTACATTCACTTTTCTGCAATAAGTATCATTATGAACTACATAAAACATTATATGCATTACTTAATAATATACTTTTAATCACAGTCCATGAAGCAAGTCTTTAAACATAACTTCACTTTCATAGTTATTCAGAACTGTTTCTAAATGGTATATTTATTTATGATATTTACAAAGTGATTATTATGGGCCCAAAATAATAATAATAATAATGATAATAATAATAATAATAATAATGGCATTTGTTAAGTGCTTACTATGTGCAAAGCACTGTTCTAAGCACCGGGGAGGTTACAAGGTGATCAGGTTGTCCCACTGGGGGCTCACAGTTTTCATCCCCATTTTAGAGATGAGGTAACTGAGGCACAGAGAAGTTAAGTGACTTGCCCAAAGTCACACAGCTGACAGTTGGAGGGGCTGGGATTTGAACCCATGACCTCAGACTCCAAAGCCCATGCTCTTTCCACTCAGCCACGCTGTTAAGCACTGAGATAGATACAAGATAATCAGATACTTAAAGTTCACTTGAGGCATGGAGGACTGAAAAGGCTTAGTAAATATTTTATGAGTATAAAATATACATTTTTAGAAACATATTTTAAAAAGATGCATCCATAGCTGTCCCTGTATTCTTAACTCTCTAATGAAAGCTGTTACTGAGGGGCAGTTAAAATAAAGGAAAGGCTTTAAATGCAGGAATGACTGTATATTAAATAGTTGTATGGTCATAACAAATCAACAATGGCAGAAAAATTCAGAGTTAAGACTCTCGCTCTACCCATAATACTCCCTGCTGAGCTACTGCAAGATGGTCATTCCCAACCATCACTTACTATACTTGCCACCTGTCTCTATTTACAAAGGAGATTTCCATTTTTTTTTAAACAAACAAAACTATTAAGCTTTTTTCTGGCTCTAGCATACAGATCAGCCATTCTAATCCAAGTTTTCTTCCTTTTTTCCCCTTTCTCAATGACCCCAAATACAGCTTTGCGACATTAGAATACATTTCAAATATTTATTAGACAAGAAGGATATTTAAATTCATTCCTTTGGTGATTTTAACCAGATGTTTAATACAAGCTAAAATAAAACACACTGTAGCAAAAATGATTTATAAATTGTCACTAAATCCTGCTTTCACTTTAGTAGACACTCAGTCAAGGACAAGGTCCTCCTTTCAAATTCCTGTGGCCAGATTGGAGATAAGAAGCAGAATGTTGATTTAGTAAGTGACAAGATAGGAACTTCTATTTCTTCAGATCAATTTCATTTGCATCGAAATAAATGGGATACATTGCTGCCAAAGGGTGAGACAAAATCCCACGGCAGTAGTGAGAAACACCGCCCTTGTCGATTCTTGATATCACCCATATCTTTTATTGTTTCCTAATTCCAGCTGAAATGAAGCCAGTTCATACAGCACCGGCTTCGGAACTCCACATCTAAGGTGGAGTTTTAAACTAGGGTAATTTCCACATACGTAGAATTAGCAAGGCTGTGGATGGATTTACACATCTGCCAAAATACAGGTTCCGCTGCCAATATTAGTACTTAGCGTTATGTGGATTTTTAACACTCCCTGGAGGATTAAAGTTCAATTAAAATTATTCGGCTTCTTGGGACAGACAATCATGTTCCCTCATGTCTTATGCAATTTTCAGAGCATACTGAGACTGCTATAGTAAATATCAAAGGATGATATACAACTGCAGAGAAGCAGTGTGGCCCAGTGGAAAGGGCAAAGGGCTGGCAGATGAGCTGTGTTCTTATCCCAGTTCTGCCACTTGTCTGCTGTGTGACCTTGGACAAGTCACTTCACTCTCTGGGCCTCAATTCCCTCGTCTGTAAAATGGGGATTAAGACTGAGACCTCCATGTAGGACAGGGACCGTTTCTACCCTGATGACCTTGTATCTACTCCAGCATTTAGTACAATGCCTGGCATATAGTAATCCATAATTTATTTATGTATATTGATGTCTGCCTCCCCCTCTAGACTATAAGCTCCTTGTGGGTGGGGAATACGTCTACAAACTCTACATTCTGCTGTATGGTATTCTCCCAAGTGCATGGTAGAGTGCTCAGCACACAGTAAGCAGTCAGTAAATATTATCGATTCATTCATTCATTCATTCATTCTTCACCAAGGGTGGAGACTCTGCAGTATATTAGTGGGTCAGTGACTCTCTTTTAATTGCAGGTAGGCTATGAACTATAAAGAATGTTTCTGGAATTCCTGGGAAAGTCCTTTGACTTCTAGGATCAGGGCTGGAGCATGGGATTTAAGTTTTCCTTCTCTGCCCTTCTGTTTCCACCTTTCCTCACTACAGCATCTCCAATGTTGTGACCTGGTGGAGAGAGCATGGGTCTAGCTAGGAGTCAGGAGAGCTGGTTTCTAATCCCACCTCTGCCACTTGCCTGCTGTATGACCTTGAGAAGCAGCACGACTCAGTAGAAAGAGCCCAGGCTTTGGAGTCAGAGGCCACGGGTTCAAATCCCCGCTCTGCCAATTTTCAGCTGTGTGATTTTGGGCAAGTCACTTAACTTCTCTATGCCTCAGTTACCTCATCTGTAAAATGGGGATTAAGACTGTGAGCCCCCCGTGGGACAACCTGATCACCCTGTAACCTCCCCAGCGCTTAGAACAGTGCTTTGCACATAGTAAGCGCTTAATAAATGCCATAATTAATTAATTATTTGATTAACTTCTCTGTATCTTGGTTTTCTCATCTGTAAAATGGAGATTAAATGCCCATTTTCTCTCTCTCTGGAGATTAAATGCCCATTTCCCTCTCTCTCTCTCTCTCTGTCTCTCTCTCCTTTAGACAGTGAGCCCCGTGTAGGACAAACACTGAGTTTGACCGGATTGTCTTGGATCTACTCCATGGCTTTGTACAGTGCTTGCCATGTAATAAGTATCTAACAAGACTGTGAGCCCATTGCTGGGTAGGGATTGTCTCTGTTGCTGAACTGTAGTTTCCAAGTGCTTAGTACAGTGCTCTGCACACAGTAAGCATTCAATAAATACAACAATGAATGAATGAATATCACAATTATTATTGTTATTATTAGTCTCAAAAAGGAACCCAGCTTCTGGGCCCAAGAAAAGAGGCCAATAGGTAGGAGAGCCAGGATGCTCAACTTCCTGTTATAAATTACTATTTTTTTAAGAAAAAAACTTCAGATTCTGCATGTTAAAATTTTAAAAATCATAAAATGTTCATGCGGGACAACGATAACACATTCAGATCATTTGAAAATGATTCAACCTTTAAACCCCAACTTAAATGACGCACATGACAAATCATCTGATGAAACAAACTGGTAACGAATTGAGGGTTTACAACAGTCCATTCTGCACTGACGATGGAGTCTCTTGTCATAAACCACAGATGACGCTCAGTCCAATCATAAGGGTTTCAGCACCAAGAACCTGTGCAACAGAATTGGTTTTAGCGCTAGGGACTTGCACAGCACCACCTGCACTCCCTTGGCTTTTCCAGTCGATTTCTCGCTGAGGTAGCAGAAGGCAATAATCAAGTCCTTCTCAAGCTACACAATACAACACGCGATAATTTTAAGTAGAAAAGCACTTTACCTCCAAAGGCAATAACACAATGTTGATGCTGTGCAATAGCACAGAAGACCAGACAGGAAACGTTTTATGGCTACAGTAAAAGAAGGCTCAGAAAACGCTGTGCCTCAGCTATAAAAACGGGGGCAGTTGCAGCAGATGGACCACATGGCTCACTGCAGTCAGGAAAAGAGCTGCTCTTTTCTGGCAGAACTTTCAAGCGAGGCAAAGTTGCAGAAGTCAAAACAGTGCCAGGCACTGAAACCACAAGCATGACAGCACAAAGAACAGTTTTTTTGTGTCCACAATGTGGTCAAGGCTGTGGGTTCTACATTGGTCTTTTCAGCCACTTACACACCAGTAGATGAATTTCACCATAGAGTGAACGCTACGTCAGTATGATGTGGTAAAAATTAAGCAGATAAGTTTCCTAAGAAAAGTTAAATGCATTTACCCTGAAATGAATTCCTTTTATAAAACACTATAACTCTATAAAAACAGAAAAAATGAATTATGATTATAGGACTATGCCCCTCCAACTTTTTATCAGAGAACCACATTAGTCTAAATGTCCTTATGTTTTCCCTTTGTGAGTTTTGTAGTCTCGCATCTACAGATTTATATTAGATTTATAGTCAGTTCAATTAACTGGACCATGGGTACCCATACATTGCAAACTTTCTTCAAAGATACTGAGATACTTCAACATATCACAGAATTGGAACTTCAGTCTTAATTCTTCCCCAAAAGTTACCCAAAATGGGAACTGGATTTCAAGAGAAAATTCCAAATGCTAATTCTTCTGGTAAAACTACAGATGGGAACTAGTCTTTAGTATTAAAGATATCAGGTCCTCAACCAACTATTTGGACCCGGCATGTCTACTACTATTTAGGAATCAGTCAGTTTATCATTGCCTTAAATTTTCTGCCAGGAAATTCAGCTCTTTAGAGCAACTGCTTTTAAAATAAGAGAACTATGAATGCACCGTGGTTTAGTGGAAAGAGCACGGTCTTGGGAGTCAGAGGTCATGGTTTCTAATCCTGGCTTCACCACTTGTCGGCTGTGTGACTTTGCGCATGTCACTTCACTTCACTGTGCCTCAGTTCCCTCATCTGTAAAATGAGAAATAAGACTGTGAGCCCCACGTGGAACAACCTGATTATCTTGTATCTACCCCAGTGCTCAGAAGAGTGCTTGGCACATAGTAAGAGCTTAACAAATACCATCATTATTACCATTATTATTATATTTGAGTATGTACATGTGCAATCCTACTACACTATCCATTTTATTTTGATCTTCTTAAAAGGTATCTTTCCTTCACTCACCAATCAATAATAATAATAATAATAATAATAATAATGGCATTTGGTGAGCGCTTACTATATGCCAGACACTGTAGTAAGCGCTGGGGTGGATACAAGCAATTGGGTTAGACGGTCCCTGTCTCGCATGGAGCTTTCACAGTCTTAATTCCCATTTTACAAATGAGAGAACTGAGGCCCAGAGAAGTGAAGTGACTTGCCTAAGGTCACAGAGCAAACAGGCAGTGGAGCCAGGATTAGAACTCATGAGCTTCTGACTCCCAGCCCCATGCTCTATCCACCTGGCCATGTGGCTTAGCGCTACTGTGTGCTGAGCACTGCACTAAGCGCATGGGAGGATACAATGTAACAGAGTTAACACTCATGTTCCCTTTAAGATATAAATAAAATAATTATTTAGGGAGTGCATTAGAAGAGAAAAACTCATCTGGGAATGAAGTTTATGGCCTCACTGTAAACTGCAAAGAAAAAAAAGAGTTTTAATAGAAATGCTGACACAACCTTAACTATAGCACTGCTAGGGGCTGCTGCTATAATAAATCTGTCAGTTTCTATCATGCCTCTGACAAATCCATTAATATGAATGATGTACACTTCACATAGCACACTACACAGCAACTGTGCAACTTATGTCATCTCCATTCTGAGTAGCAAATCAGTAATCAATATTTGTAAAAGCAGCAGCTAATCCTTTGTAAAATCACTGGTTCAGTGATTGAAGAGTTTGCTCAATCTACACAGTTAATCCCTCTTCATCTGTTTGAGCCCTCTATTTATCCCAGCCTTATACAGTGCCAGCTATGGCACATTAATACATCTGCACATGCTAAACATGCCTTGACAATCAACAGAGGGTATTGCTGACAGGACGAACTTTACAAACAGAGGCCTATAACCAACATTTAGAAATCAAAGTTTACCAATAGGCTTACTACAATCCCTTTAAATCTATAAACGCATGATGCCTTCGCATTCCTAAAATGGAAAAAAAAATCTACCTCTGTATTTTCTAGCCCTGACAAGTCTTCTAGCTCATTTTAGATTCATGTAATTAAAAACAAAATTATGAAGTCATTGAGAAAGAATTCACCTGATAGAAAAAAAAATTCCCAGAGGTAGAACATTATTTAACAAATCTTTTCTCCTTTTTGTAAGTGAAGACAAAAAGTGTCTTCCTTGGCAAATGTCAGTAATCAGAGTTCAATGACAAAGCAATTAACTGAATAAATGTCAAATTAATTTAATGCTCAAAGCATCAGAAAAACCTTTAGAAATCACCACCAGAAAAGGGTGAATTTTAAAAGCGGAAGAAAATAACAATCACAACCAAAATCCATTGTACTGACAAGAATAAGGAGTACAGATCGTGCAACAGTTGCAAAAGTCTCTGAACTGTAAGCTCCTCTCTAGACTGTAAACACCTTGTGGGCAGGGAAGGTGACTACCTCCTCTGTTGTACTTTACTCTCCCAAGAGCTTAGAACAGTGCTCTGCACAAAGTAAGCACTCAAATATGACTGACAGACTGAGACTCTTTATCAAACCCTATGCAACTTCAGTAGAAATTCCTCGCATGGATATGTTATTTGCATAAACCAAGTAATTCTTTCATATGGAATATTCTAGAATAGTCCTCAGGTGGGGTTGTTGAGAGAATGGGAAATATAAGTCAAATTTAAATAATTAGGCCCACATCAGGCCAATAGTTCTCAAACATTTCACTACACACAACCCCCAAAAGGACTCCTGAGCTTTGTATTCTCCCAGTCCTCCACAAAAATAAAAAATTAAAAAATGAAGAAAGAATAAAAGTGACAAGGGGGATGGACATGATAATTGAAAGGGGAGCAGTTGAAGCCTGGAAAACTGAGTGACAAGCACAGAAAGTAATTTCCCCAAGAAGCTGGGCATACTGAAAATCTCAGGTTCAAGAGTGGATGAATTCATCAACAGAAGATTAATTATTAGTTACTAAAAGGAAACTTCGGGATACAGAGGGAATGGTTAAGGACGTTCATTAGAATATTCATAAGCACTAGAATGGTTGCCAAGGCAGGCAACCTTCATATCGTTCCTCCCAGCATCCTATTTCCATTGCTGAAGACAGAATATTGGGCTGAACAGACGACTTGCCTGGCATTCCATATATTATGTTCTTGGCAGGACTGATCCTGAGGAGGAAAGGATGTGTTGCTAATGAGTCACATCACAACCAGCTCCAAACAGCTGCTGCACATTCTACACCTCCCAAGATATCTCAATCTCCAAATTGAGAAACACCATCTAAAATTATCTTCTGGACTCACCTACTTAGAGCCCTGAATTTAATACAGCAAAGCCAGTAGGCTGGGTACAGAACTTTGTTATTGGGATTGGTGATATTCCAAGAGACTGCAGAACAAGGATAAAATTTGGGATTGTGGAAGATAATAAATACCACCTTTACGAAATGCAGTAGATAAGAGTTTCTTGATCTTAGACTCTGATTTGGACTATCACCTAACTTTTGAGGGAAATTTAAGAAAAAGAAAACCTTTTATTTTTATAATGATATACTATGGTATTGTCAAATACCGGATTATTCAGTGCTTCAATATTTGTAACTATATTCATATCTCTATATCAAGATTAATATTTAATGTAATCTCTAAGAAGCTCAAAAGAACTAATAGCCTATTACCTTGATAAAATGTCTAATTCTTTTAATTCTTATAATTAATAACCAATCCATGTTTAAGACAAAGTACTTTTTTGATCATTTGAGGGTGAGGTGTGAAGAGAGAATTAAATATTAGTAACAACTGAAAATTTTTATTACAAACATCCTTCCTGTGAAATACAAAAATTTATGTAAGAGCTACAGCATATTTTTGAAATTAGATCTACCACTATTGGCTGTTTGGTGACTTATGTAAAATACTCTGATAGTTTCAACCCAATTCTTAAGTTTTAAAAGAAAAGGGTTTCACATCACAAAACACGGCAATATAATGACACAAATTAACAACCCATAAGTAACCTAAGTAAAGAGAACAAGATACAGAATATAAAGAGACACAGAAAAAACTGTGTGATCTAATTAGGGGACACTTCCATGGCAAGGATAAAGAGAACAAACCTAGTAAGAAAATTACTAATGAGTAGCAGCATGGTTTAATAGAAATAACTCAGGCCTGGAAGTCAGAGGACCTGGGTTCATTCATTCATTCAATCGTATTTATTGAGTGCTTACTGTGTGCAGAGCACTGTACTAAGTGCTTGGGAAGTACAAGTTGGCAACATATAGAGACGGTCCCTACCCAACAGCGGGCTCACAGTCTAGAAGGGGGAGACAGACAACAAAACAAATTAACAAAATAAAATAAATAGAATAGTAAATATGTACAAGTAAAATAGAGTAATAAATATGTACAAACATATATACAGGTGCTGTGGGGAGGGGAAGGAGGTAGGGCGGGGGGATGGGTAGGGGGAGAGGAAAAAGGGGGGTCAGTCTGGGAAGGCCTCCTGGAGGAGGTGAACTCTCAGTAGGGCTTTGAAGGGAGGAAGAGAGCTAGCTTGGCAGATGTGCACTCCATCCACCAAGGAGGGCACTCCATCATCATCAATCGTATTTATTGAGCGCTTACTGTGTGCAGAGCACTGTACTAAGCACTTGGGAAGTACAAGTTGGCAACATATAGAGACAGTCCCTACCCAACAGTGGGCTCACAGTCTAAAAGGGGGAGACAGAGAACAAAACCAAACATACTAACAAAATAAAATAAATAGAATAGATAGGTACAAGTAAAATAAATAAATAGAGTAACAAATATGTACAAACATATATACATATATACAGGTCCAGGCCAGGGGGAGGACGTGGGCCGGGGGTCGACGGTGGGACAGGCCAGAACGAGGCATAGTGAGGAGGTTAGCGGCAGAGGAACGGAGGGTGCAGGCTAGGCTGTAGAAGGAAAGAAGGGAGGTGAGGTAGGAGGGGGCGAGGTGGTGGAGAGCCTTGAAGCCGAGAGTGAGGAGTTTTTGCCTGATGCGTAGGCTGACTGGTAGCCACTGGAGATTTTTGAAGAGGGGAGTAACGTGCCCAGAGTGTTTCTGCACAAAGATGATCCGGGCAGCAGCTTGAAGTATAGATTGAAGTGGGGAGAGACAGGAGGATGGGAGATCAGAGAGGAGACTGATGCAGTAATACAGTTGGGATAGGATGACAGATTGAACTAGCAGAGTAGCGGTTTGGATGGAGAGGAAAGGGCGGATCTTGGCGATGTTGCAGAGGTGAGACCGGCAGTTTTTGGTCTAATTAGTCTAGTTTGGTCTAGAACCCAGTTTCTGGGTTCTAATCCTGATGTTCCTCCTGCCTGCTGTGTGACCTTGGGCATGTCATTTAACTTCTCTGTACCTCAGTTACTTCATCTGTAAAATGAGGATTAAAGATACAAGCCCCATGTGGGTCATGGACTGTGTCCAACCTGATTATCTCGTATCTGCCCCAGTGCTAAATATAGTGTCTGGCACATAGTAAGCGCTTAATACCATAAAAAATCTGCACCACCTTATAAAATGTTATCAGAACAAATAAAGTGGTTACAGACTACAGGGGGAGACAGACATTAATATAAATGACAGATATGTACATAAGTGCTGTGGGGGGGAGGGGGAATGAATAAAGGGAGCAAGTCGGGGCAATGCAGAAGGGAGTGGGAGAAGAGGAAAAGAGGGCTTATTCACGAAAACCTCTTGGAAGAGATGCGCCTTCAATAAGGTAAAGCTGCAGGGATATCAAGATGTGGAAAGTGGCTTTAATACCGTGTTCTCATCTCTCACAACTACTTACAAATTCCTTGATGGGGGCAAAGTGTCTGCCTATTATACTGTACTCTCCAATTGTGCTTCAGTGATCTGCCCACAGTAAGCGCTCAATAAATACCAACTGATTAATCGAATTACTGATAAAAGAGACAGAAGGAGGGCAGTGAAGAGGGAGAGATGGGAGACGGGGCAGGTGTTAGGGATTTAGACAAACTTTTGGAAAGAGGTGGAGAGAGCCAGCAAGAGATGGCTCCTGAAAGCAAAGGTCAGGAAAGATGACTTGGATAAGACCAAATGAAAGACAAAGTGTTTTGGCAATGTCGATTAATCTTTAATCCAAATAGTACATTAAGCTGCTTTAATTTGAACTGAACTTCTGAAAGGGTTTTACAGGTATTAAATCTCCAACAATATTCTAAATAAACAAAACACTCAGTTATTAGCACTAAAACCATAGGCAAACATAATAGTTGTTTTGGTTAGATTGAATTAATAAGATTTCAAAGGAAATCATATCATAACTTCCCTCTGTAACCTTCTGGTAATGATTTATTCCATTCTTGTCATTATACTCCATTGTTTATATTAATCTGTACAAGTTTCCTCAGCCAAAGGAAACAAACCATTGTTCCTCTAAGATAAGCAGTGGCATTTTAATGTGCTGAATTTTTACCACAGCCATTCCCTGCTTTTAAAAATATATCGCCTCAGATTATGTTCTGCCAGAGCTCTATGGAAAAAAAACAAGTATACCGGATTCTCCTTCTCCACTGACCACCCCGGACAGTTTTCTCATCATCTGCTCTAGCTCTCTTCAAAGCTCATCACAGTTTCTGCCCATTTAAGCCCAATTCTAATACTAATAGTTAAATGTATGAAATCGAAAATGAGAAGCAAATATAATTTAATTTTAAAACACATTTACTGTTCTACCTGCATTAATTTCATTCATATATTTCATATAATAATTATAACAAAAATTGTGATACTGGTAAAAGACTTACTAAGTGCCAAGCACTAACTGCTGGGATAGATGTAATATATATAAGGTTGGATACAGTCTCCGCTCCACATGGGCTAACAGGCTAAACAGAGGAAGAGCAGGTATTTAATCCCCATTTTACAGGTGAGGAAACTGAGGCACAGAGAGTTAAGTGACTTGCATAAGGTCACCCCAAAGGCAAGGGGCAGAGCCAGGATTAGAACTCAGGTCTTTTGACTCCCAGCTCCATGGTATTTCCACTAGGCCATGCTGCTTCTCTAATACAGTTGCTCTTCAAAGTGCAATGACCATTTCATTGTTGATGAAATTCACCTACACGGGCCCGTATGCCTCCTTTAATTAATATCGTGATTCAGCAAATTACAATCCACTGAACATATGCTTAATGACCTTCATTTTTAGGTTACTACTTTTTCCTTGGTAATTTATTGATGCTTAATTTTGAAATGCTGAAAGTTTGGATTAAAAGTAGAAGTGACATTAGAGTTTTTCAATGTCACACCCAGACTGAGATCAGAACTTCTGGCAACATAGGAGAGCCATCTCCTGAAATCCGTTTCAGATCTGGGGATGGGGTTAGGGCAGTCCCATGAGTCTTCATACTGGTTAGAAATATGTACCTTCCAAAATCCAATTCTGGCTCAGAAAAGGGACCCAGGTGTTTCTGCTCGCACCTGCACTTTGGGATTGAAAGTAGGGAATTATCTAAAAATACTAAGATTTCTTCTCCCAACTCCTGAACAAAAGCTACTGGGAAAAGGGGAAGAACTCCTAGGATCTATTTATACTAAGAGACAGGGTTCCAGAAGCCTCTATAAACCCCATCAAGAGAAATGGAATACGGGCAAGAGATTTGGGCCTTACCCTTTTTGATACCAGAAATTTTTCTGCATTTGATTAGCAACAGGCAAAAACCAAAAGTTTTTTTGTTTTTTTTTGTTTTACAAAACCTGAAAACCTTTGGCGCAGTATTTTAATAAAAGAATATCTGATAAAAGATGGTGCTGCTGATGGTGCAAATTTTTTCCCATACGTTCTGGTTGCAATTGACAGTTCCTTCCCTAACACATCTTTTCATGACAAGTTAACACTTCAGGATTAAACTGCAGACTCAGTTAAGATCTCTTTCTTGCCAAATCAATGCCCTCTACTCCATTCTAATCTTTCTGGACCTCTAAGATGCTTTTGACACTGTTGACCACCCCCTCCTCCTGGAAACATTATACAACCTTGGCTTCACTGACACTGTCCTCTCCTGGTTCTCCTCCTATCTCTCTGGTGATTCATTCTCAGTCTTTTTTGCTGGCTCCTCTTCGGCCACAGGGAACGGGCAGACTGGGGCAAAATGCAGAGGGAGAAGCAGCGTGGCTCAGTGGAAAGAGCACGGTCTTTGGAGTAAGAGATCATGGGTTCAATTTCCAGCTCCGCCACTTGTCAGCTGTGTGACTCTGGGCAAGTCACTTAACTTCTCTGTGCCTCAGTTACTTCATCTGTAAAATGGGGATTAAGACTGTGAGCTCCCCGTGGGACAACCTGATCACCTTGTAACCTCCCCAGCGCCTAGAACAGTGCTTTGCACATAGTAAGCATTAATAATTCCTATTTTTTTTTTAAAAAGGTGAGAGCAATTCACTCCCCAGCCTCCTTACCACACCTGCTTATGACCAGCAGCCTGCAAAGGGGCTAGCCAAGGCTTTGCAATATACAAAAACAAAGTGGCTGCCTATGGGCATGATAACAGAGAAGCAGGAAGGGTGATGGGCAGCATGGCGTAGGGGATAGAGCACCGGCCTGAGAGTTGGAAGGTCGGTTCTAATTCCGGCTCCACTACTTGTCTGCTGTATGACCTTGGACATGTCACTTCTCTGGGCCTCGGTTACCTCACTGGTAAGATGGGGATTGAGAATGTGAGCCCCATGTGGGGCAGGGACTGAGTCCAACCCAATTTGCTTGTATCCACCACGGCGCTTAGTACAGTGTCTGGCACATAGAAAGTATTTATCAAATACCATAATTATTATTATTATAACTATTTGACTGGTGAAAGTCTTTCTGTATCTGATTTGTACAGAATGAAAATGGTTTACTGGGACAAAAAACTGGCTTGGGAGTAAGGGGATCCAAGTAAAAACTCCAGTTCCATCTTTGACTGATGAGATTGACCTAATATTTTTCTCCTCTAATATTCAGTTTTTTCATCAATAAAATGGAAATAACAATTTCTGCCTTAAAGGAACTGTTGCAAACAACCTGAATTACCTCTATGAAGACTGAACTGAAAGCACAGGCCTCAATTATGCAGCATAAATACTGCATGTAAAAAAAAGATCAAGCTATGTATAACATTGGTAGTGAAAGACGCACTTCTCTTCCAGTTTACAATTCTATTTTAATTTAGCATAGGCTCACAAAATGAAGTTATTGAAAAGTTATAGTAATAGTCCACTGTTGACCACCTTTTGGGTGCAATGCGTGGTACTTAGCACTTGGGAAAGTACAACGCAAAAGAAGCATATTCCCTGCCCACAAGGAGCACATATTTAATCCGGTAGAGAGGAATAAAATTCAATTTTCAACTAGGATAATTAAAATAAATGGTTGAATTTACGATTGAATAAACATATGTGCACAAGTGTGAGGACAGACGTTAAAAAAATAAGTGCTTGAAATGACTGGTGGGTTTGGATAACATTGGGTGTTACGGATTAAATGAGGAAGACTTAAAAAAATCCAGACACTTTTTTGAGTGCACCTACTGGGGGATGGTCTCTTACTACAATTCCTTTATTAGTAAATATGCCACTCCATTCAAGTTAACTGGAGTTGTGTCCATACATCAGAACAAAACAAGGGCCTATTGAATTTTCTGTACACAGCATTTTTCCTGTTCAAAGCCCTTGGCAAATATTCAAGCCGAGCGCCAGAGGAAATGCTAAGTGGAATTCACTTGTTTGTTTGTGGAAGCTGAATATTTTTGTGGTATGTAATTTTAATGACTAACACACATTTCTTTATACTATCACTTATGATCATTCTGGCGTGCCCAGGATACATGATTAACAGTTTTGTTAAATAACTAGTAATACAAAGGAAAAATAATTTTCTTCTGAAAACACTGACTACTGGGATTCCAAAATCCAGAATTCTGCCGGTGGTGTTACATTTAAGCTATTAAGTCATTTAAGTGGTGCACTGGCAGGCCAACTTCATTTGCGTAAACTCTCCTGTGACTGGCAACCAGATAACGCCCCCAACACCCCACAAGACTTTGTTTCCCTGCCCCTGAGTGGTTCTTTTTTTAAGCACTTACTATGTGCCAGGCACTGTACTAAGCTCTGGGGTAGATACAGCTAATCAATTTGGATATAGTCCATGTCCCACAGGGGTCTCACAGTCTTAACTCCATTTTACAGATGAGGTAATTGAGGCACAGAGAAGTTAAGTGACTTGCCCAAGCTCACAAAGCAGACATGTGGCAGAGTTGGGATTTGAATCCAGGTCCTCCACTGGACCAGGCTGCTTCTCTTTGCCACTCCATCCTCCACTTTCTATCACAGCTTCAAATATTTTTCTTGTTTGCCTGTGGCTTTTGTGTGCCATCCACAGAGTCCTATATCTTTGGGTCCTGCTCGCCACCTCCAACCACACTGCACCTGTACCTCTTTTTTTTTTTTTGATAACTTGTGACAGAGCCACAACTGGCCCCCTCCCCAGCCACAGTGAACGGGCAGGATGGAGAGGGAGAAGGTTCTAATCCCGGCTCTGCCAGTTCTCGGCTGTGTGACCTCGGGCAAGTCACTTAACTTATCTGTGTACGTAGGTTCCCTCATCTGCAAAATAGGGATTAAGGCTGTGAACCCTATGTGGGATAAGAACTGTGTCCTACCCATTATCTTGTACCTATGCTAGTGCTTAGAACAGTGCCTGGCCTTCACATCCAGGCCTCCTCCCCCAACCCCCCAAGGTTTTGCAGAGGGGGGAGGCTGTCCCAGCTGCCTGCATTTCTGACTCCTGCTCTTCCCCTGCTCCTGAAGCCCGATGGGCCTGTGGCTGCCTATGCCTAGGGCTGGGCCAGGGTTTCAGGCTGTCAGGTCAATGACAAACCCACTGGTGAAAGATCCTCTGGGCTGTTTATTTTATATGGTCAGAGAGTGACAGACCTACCAGTAGGCCCTGGACAGTGCTAATGAACCATGTTGGCAACCTCCCACATAAACTAGAGGTGAGTTGCAAACCTTCCCGGCCAGAACCAGGAAGGGCAGCACCTGGACTCTGCTACCTTGGGGCACAAAGGAAGCTGCAAACACTTTAAGCAACTCATCGGTAGCTTTTGGCAGAGATAAGGAATCAAGTATCAAACCCAAATTAAACCCACAAATTTTTCTCAACCTGGAAACGTAATGGGAAATATCCTTGTGTCACAGTAGGTAGCAAAAACAATAATAACAATAAATAATTCTATTTATTTTGATGGTACTGACCTGTCTACTTGTTCTGTTTTGCTGTCTGCCTCCCCCTTCTAGACTGTGAGCCCGTTGTTGGTTAGGGACTGTCTCTATATGTTGCCGAATTGTACTTTCCAAGAGCTTAGTACAGTGCTCTGCACACAGTAAGTGCTGAATAAATACAACTGAATGAATTTATTAATTAATGAACCCATTCATGCCCAACCTGACTGTGGCTGTCCCGAGGGTGGCAGCTAGCCAAGGGGCTGCCCAGGGCATTGAAATAGACAAAAACAAAGTGGCTGCCTTGGGGCCTGATACCAGAGGAGCAAGAAGCATCATGGGCATAACTACTCATGGACCAGCTATAGGAACTTACGCCCATATCCACCTGAATTTTATTTTAATGTCTACCTCCCTTCTCTAGTCTGCTAGCTCCTTGTGGGCTGGGATTATGCCTGCAGACTCTACTGTAGTTTACCCAATTATCTTGTATCGACCCTGTGCTTAGAACAGTGCCTAAAATATAGTAAGCATTTAACAAATACCACAATTATTATTACTCTCCCAAGCATTTACTACAGAGCACTTTACAGAGTAAGTGCTCAATAAACACCACTGACTGACTGATAGGCTGGATGCTAGGGAGAATCGACATGGTTATTTGACTTGCGCTGAATTAATATCAGTTCCAACCATGAGGCTCTCATTTACCCTTGGTGTGATTCAATTTTCTCATGAATAAAATGAGAACATTTACCCTCTAGGGGAAAGGCAAAGGGATCCAAGAACAGGCTTTTCTGTTATAGCCTTTCTCCTTCCGTAACTTGGGGCTGAGGTGGTAGAAACAAACACTTCCTGTGGCTTGGAATTAAAGGCTCACTGCCATTTAAAATCTAGTTCTAGCCACTAAGAGTTGATCATGTGTGAAGCAGTGTGGCCTAGTAGAAAGAGCACAGGCTTGGAAATCAGAGGACTGGGGTTCTAATCCTAACTCTGCCATTTGTCTGGGTGTGACCCTGAGCAAGTCGCTTAACTTCTCATCTGTAGAATTACCTCATCTGTAAAATTCATTCACTCAGTTATATTTATTGAGCACTTAGTGTGTGCAGAAGAGCACTGTAAGCACTTGGGAGAGTACAATACAATAAGCAGACACATTCCCTGCCTACAATGAGCTCAGTCCAATAATGATAATAAGAATAATAATAGTGGTATTTGTTAGGTACTTACTATGCGCCAAGCACTGGGGAGGATATGAGCAAATCAGGTTGGACCCGGTCCCTGTCCCACATGGGGCCACAGTCTTACTCCCCATTTTACAGACCAGGTAACTCAGGCATAGAGAAGTGAAGTGACTTGCCCAAGGTCACACAGCAGACAACTAGCAGAGTCAGGATTAGAACCCATTACATTCTGACTTCTGACTCTACACCATGCTGCTAAAACAGTGAGTCCCACAGGAGACAGGGACTGTGCCCAACCTGATTAGCTTGTATCTACCCCAACGTTTAGAATAGTGCTTGACACACAGTAAGTGCTTAACAAGTACCATAATTATTATTATTCTTATTAGTCCACTTCTTGATATAATTTGGAGACCTGCCTCCTATTACTCACCCTGAATCTTCTCTCTGCAAAAATGATGAGTGGGGCATTATTTAATCTACCAGTGGCATTTCCACAGACTCACTCTGCAGGGGAGAATGCACTGGGTTTCCCCTGGCTTAGAGACACTATATGATAAGAGAAGCAGCGTGGCTTAGTGGACAGAGCAGTGGCTTGCGAGTCAGAGATCGTGGGTTCTAATCCCGGCTCCACCTCTTGTCAGCTGTGTGACTTTGGGCAAGTCACTTAATTTCTCTGTGCCTTAGTACACTCATCTGCAAAATGGGGATTAAGACTGTGAGCCCCACATGGGACAACCTGATTACCTTGCATCTGCCCCAGCGCTGAGAATAGCGCCTGGCACAAAGTAAGCGCTTAACAAACACCACCACCATCATCATCATCATCATTATTATGTCTATGCATGAGGCGAATGTCCAACACTTCACAAAGTTTTTGGCTGTAAAGCTGTACTGAAGGCACATTTCGTTCAAAAGCCTTCCCTGACTAAGCCCTCATTTCCTCTTCTCCCATTCCCTTCTGCTTCACCCTGATTTGCTCTCCTTATTCATCCCTCCCTCAGCCCCACAGCACTTATGTACATTTTCATAATTATCTGTCGCTGAATTGTACTTTCCAAGCACTTAGTATAGTGTTCTGCACAGAGTAAGTTCTCAATAAATACGATTGAATGAATGAATGATTTATTTATATTAATGTCTATCTCCCTCTATAGACTGGGAGCTCATCGTGGGAGGGAAATACGTCTAGCAACTCTGTTATACTGTTATGTTGTACTCTCCCAAGCGCTCAATACAGTGCTCTGCACAGAGTAAGTGCTAAATAAATATGATTGATTGATTGATATCCATAGATCTATTCCCCTATACCTCTTCAGGAATACTCTCATAGTATTACAGAGAAACCTACTACCCCAAGGCAGTTGTTCTGTGATGGAAAACGGTTCAGAGAGCTTGTCTCTCCTCTGCAGCAACTAGGCTTTATACTGCTGAGCTCTTGTACTCTGTGGAGCAGAGCAGTGTGGCTTAGTGGAAACAGCACGGGCTTGGAAGTAAGAGGATGTGGGTTCTAATCCTGGCTCTGCCACTTGTCCACTACATGACCTTGGCCAAACCACTTAACTTCTCTGTGCCTCAGTCACCTCATCTGTAAAATGGGGATTGAGACTGAGCCCTATGTGGGACAACCTGATTACCTTATATCTACCCCGCACTTAGAACAGTGCTTGGCACATAGGAAGCACTTAAAAAAAATACTATCATCATTATTTGTTATTGCAAAAAGTTATTCACAGTGAAATCAAAACAACAAAGTCAAATGTTACAAAATTCAGAACTACATCTGCACTTCCTTGAAAATATTTCCCCAGGCATTCAGAAATACATGTTCAAGTCCTCCCATTTCATCTCAGACTATCTGGATTGAAATGTATTTTGCCAATAAAAAATGAAGGTGAAAATCACTTATATCATGTTAAAAGTCATCTTACGTATTTCTTGGCAAAATGATGGGCTAGGTTTTGTGCTTTTCTCCAAATCACTTGGTCGGCATCTCCTATGTACTGCTAAATTTCTGACAGATAGACCACCACAAATAATTGAAACTCATCATGCTCCATCATTCGGCAGCTAAAGTGCAATCAATGAAGTCTCTCGGAAAACAGCACCCTTCCTCCATCTGCACAACCACAACTTCCAGCTGCTGGATCTACAATTATGAGGGTCTTATAGATTATTTTGTACATAGCTCTTCTCATCCTTTTTCAAAATAGAACAAGGCACAGAGTTGTTGTTGTAGTTATAGTGGTAACAGAATAATGTTGATAGTGAGAAGCAGCGTAGCTTACTGAAAATAACACAGGTCTGAGAGCCAGAGGAACTGGCTTCTAATCCTGACTCTGCCACTGGCTTACTTGGGCAAATCACATAATTTCTCTGTGCTTCAATTTTCTTATCTATAAAACAGGGATCCAATGGCCGTTCTCCCTTGTAACTAGACTGTGAGATTCATATGGGACAAGGGGGCATCATCTCTATCCTGTATCTACCCTAGCACTCATATGAAACACTGAACAAATATCACTATTAGTAATACTAGTAAAAATAAGAGCCCGCTCTTGGGTAGGGACCATCTCTATATGTTGCCAACTAGTACTTCCCAAATGCTTAGTACAGTACAGTAAGCACTCAATAAATACGATTGAATGAATGAATGAATGATTTTGTGTCCATTAGGGGCAATGCACTGTATCAAGACATACTCCCTGCCTGAAGAAACTTTCAATCTAAGGGGGAGACAGACAAAAATACTTACAAACAGGGCAGCAAGGGAAGTCCAGTTATGACCTGGGAACCAGAAGAATGGGTTCTATCAATCATATTTATTGAGCGCTTACTGTGTGCAGAGCACTGTACTAAGAACTTGGGAAGTACAAGTTGGCAACATATAGAGACAGTCCCTACCCAACAGTGGGCTCACAGTCTAGAAGGGGGAGACAGAGAACAAAACCAAACATATTAACAAAATAAAATAAATAGAATAGATATGTACAAGTAAAATAAATAAATGAATAGAGTAATAAATATGTACAAACATATATACATATATACAGGTGCTGTGGGGAAGGGAAGGAGGTAAGACGGGGGGATGGAGAGGGGGACGAGGGGGAGAGGAAGGTGGGGGCTCAGTCTGGGAAGGCCTCCTGGAGGAGGTGAGCTCTCAGTAGGGCCTTGAAGGGAGGAAGAGAGCTAGCTTGGTGGATGTTGGGAGGGAGGGCATTCCAGGCCAGGGGATGACGTGGGCCAGGGGTCAATGGCGGGACAGGCGAGAACGAGGCACGGTGAGAAGATTAGCGGCAGAGGAGCGGAGGGTGCAGGCTGGGCTGTAGAAGGAGAGAAGGGAGGTGAGGTAGGAGGGGGAGAGGTGATGGACAGCCTTGAAGCTGAGGGCGAGGAGTTTCTGCCTGATGTGCAGATTGATTGGTAGCCACTGGAGATTTTTGAGGAAGGGAGTAACATGCCCAGAGCGTTTCTGGACAAAGACAATCCGGGCAGCGGCATGAAGTATGGATTGAAGAGGGGAGAGACACAAGGATGGGAGATCAGAGAGGAGGCTGATGCAGTAGTCCAGACGGGATAGGATGAGAGCTTGAACGAGCAGGGTAGCAGTTTGGATGGAGAGGAAAGGGCGGATTTTGGCAATGTTGCGGAGCTGAGACTGGCAGGTTTTGGTGACGGCTTGGATGTGAGGGGTGAACGAGAGAGCGGAGTCGAGGATGACACCAAGGTTGCGGGCTTGTGAGATGGGAAGGATGGTAGTGCCGTCAACAGTGATGGGAAAGTCAGGGAGACGGCAGGGTTTGGGAGGGAAGACAAGGAGTTCAGTCTTGGACATGTTGAGTTTTAGGTGGCAGGCAGACATCCAGATGGAGATGTCCTGAATGCAGGAGGAGCTGCAAGCCTGGAGGGGAGGGGAGAGATGTAGATTTGGGTGTCATCAGCGTAGAGATGATAGTTGAAGCCGTGGGAGCGAATGAGGTCACCAAGGGAGTGAGTGTAGATCGAGAATAGAAGGGGACCGAAAACTGAACCTTGGGGAACCCCCAAAGTAAGGGGATGGGAGGGGGAGGAGGAGCCTGCAAAAGAGACTGAGAATGAACGACCGGAGAGATAAGAGGAGAACCAGGAGAGGACGGAGTCTGTGAGTTCTAGCCCCAGCTCTGCTACTGGCCTGCTGTGTGACTTTGAGAAAGTCAATCCATCCATGCCTCCGTTTTCTCATCTGTAAAATAGGGATGAGATGGATTGGTAGCCCCATGTGGGGCAAGAATTGGGTCTGATCTAATACTATTTTATCTAACCTAGAGCTTAAAGTATAGTAAGCACTTAATAAATGTCATAGTTAACAAAATACTACAAGGAAAATTTCCTTTTCTGATTAACTAAATATGCCCTCAATTAATTCCCATAAGTTTCAATAAAAAAGACAGGTATGTCATTGCCCACAGAAGCTACTACAGCAATTGCAGATGTTCATCAATGAAGTAATGTTGAGTGTTTAATTTCAATTTCTCTGCACTCAGTATTAGCTCTTTAAAGTCCACAAAATACATCATAAACAGTAAACTAAACATAATTTTCATCTTGCAGAGAAGCTTCTTGCAGGCAAGGAACAGATTTTGTATTTCTTTGATAAAACCTGTTCCCTGAACCCAGTGAGGAGGCATATAAATCCGGTGGACTGGCAAATAAGACAACTATTGAAATGAGAGACGCTGTATTTCATTTTTGAATAATAATGTTCTAATTCTAATGCTAAGTTTCTCACTGTACCTCAATCTTGTCTATCTCACCGCGGACCTCTCACCCACATCCTGCCTCTGGCTTGGAATGCCCTCCCTCCTTTAATCAGGCAGATAATAATAATGAAGAAGCTTGTAACACTTGCTACATGTGTCACTTGTCACATTTGTCAGCTGTGTGACCTTGGGCAAGTCACTTCACTGGGCCTCAGTGACCTCATCTGTCAAATGGGAATGAAGACTGTGAGCCCCACCTGGGACAACCTGATGACCTTGTATCTCCCCCACCACTTAGAACAGTGCTTGGCACATAGTAAGTGCTTAACAAATACCAACATTGTTGTTGTTAATAATGATGCTATTTGTTAAGCGCTTACTATATGTCAGGCGCTGTTCTAAGCACTGGGGTATATACAAGGTAATCAGGTTGGGCATAGTCCCTGTCCTGCATGGGGTTCTCAGTCTTCATCTCCATTTTATAGATGAGATAACTGAGGCGCAGAGAAGTGAGGTGACTTGCCCAAGCAAACAAGTTGCAGGGCTAGGATTAGAGCCTTCTCACTACAACCCTGTGCTCTATCCACTATGCCATGCTATTTCTCCAACAGATAATTGCTCTCCTCCACTTCAAAACCTTGTCAAAGGTACATCATCTCCAAGAAGACTTCCCTAACTAAGCTCTCCTTCTCCTCTTCTCCCACTCTTCTGCACCACTCTTACTTGCTCCTTCACTCATCCTCCCTGTATATCTGTATATATCTGCAATTCATTTATCTATTTATTTATATTAATGTCTGCCCCCCACACCTCTCACACCTCATGACTGTGAGCTCATTCTTGGCAGGAATGTGTCTGGTGTTATACAGTACTCTCCCAAGGGCTTAGTACAGTGTTTGGCACACAGTAAGCACTCTATAAATACGATTGAATGAATAATATCTTTACCCTAAAGATCCTCAATGTTTTACCCCCACCTTCTATAATCTTTCTCTACGCCTTAAAACAATTAACACACTGAGATCTCTTTATGTTCCATTTCCCTAATTCTTTTTCCACTTAACCATGGAATAGCTATGTGCTACAAAACAAGGCCACTACAGGGGGATTATAAATAAGTACACAAAATGCCCGCAGAAAGCAGCTGGTCCATCTTGTACATATGCAAATACAAAGGGGCTACATGAGGGCAAACAATGTCACAAAGGCACAAATGTATTCATATTAAAATCTGTCTTCCTCTCTAGATAAGCAGCATGGCTCAGTAGAAAGAGCACAGGCTTGGGAGTCAGAGGTCATGGGTTCGAATCCTAGCTCTGCCACTTGTCAGCTGTGTGACCTTGGGCAAGACTTCACTTCTCTGTAACTCAGTTACCTCATGTGTAAAATGGGGATCAAGACTGTGAGCCCCACGTGGGACAACTTGATCACCTTGTATACCCCCAGTACTCAGAACAGTGCTTTGCACATAGTAAGCGCTTAACAAATACCATCATTATTATTATTATTAGACTGTAAGCTTATTATGGGCAGGGAACGTTTCTGCTAATTCTGTTGCACTGTTCTCTCCCAAGCACTTAGAACAGTGCTCTGCACAAAGTGCTCAATAAATACCACTGACTGATTGATTGAAAGGCCTGAAGTAGAGAAATTCAATGGACTTGATTAAGTACTTACGTGAAAGAATTGTGAACTGAGGATACAAAAACAAGAGATATGACTGGTACCTCTAAAACAAACTCCAGCTGCAGGTCTAACACCAGGCTGCCGATAAAAAAAATACTGAAGGTCTCATACTGCAAAATTAAACATCTGTGAAAGAAGTGGTCTTTTTTATATACACAGCTTCAGAGTTACCGAAGAAAGTCTGGGGTATTTTTAAATGCACTATCTAGACTATGACGGTTTTAAAGTGACAGAGCCATAAACTGAATTCCACCCTGGTGCTTGCCAGAGTGAAAGGTGCCGCAGGCCCCTTCTGATGACCCTGATGTGAGTTCTGACAACTGAGATCTGAGTCAGAACATTGCTATGCAGAGGCTGCAATGAGGAGTCTTCCAGATGTTGGTTGTTTCAGAAAACTTTATTGGGGAGTGGAGGTAAAATGCTTTTAGGGATAGGGAAAGGAACATTACTGCCCTTTCATCTTTGAAGACAAAATAGACACAACTATTCAGAGCTTACCAATTAATCTTTCTTCCAATCAGCCTTAAAAGCGATTGAGACCGGGGTGTTCTTAATGGTCCTGCTTGCAAGGAGTGAACCTCCAGCAAGTTGGAAAAATGTAATGGCTTCCATGTGTCTTCACAGTGTTAAGGATATTTGACTCATTAACCGCTAATGTTAGAGATTTGACTTTGATACTCTCCCGCAATTCAGCAAAGCAGCCCTCAAAAGTATTAAGGTTGGGATCAATTGGCCTGGACACTTTTCTTTCCCCCCCATTACAGTGAGAATTCATGCATGCCATACTGGCCCAGAAGTCCACTTAAATGACCGCTTCTTCTTGTGGGGGTGGCATGGCGGGCTTGTTCTCCCAACTCACTCACAACCAAGCATGGGCTCCAGAATTTGCCAGCTAGGAAAGCTGTTTCTGGGTTTGGATATATCAATCATATTTATCGAGCACATACTGTGCGCAGAGTACTGTACTAAGTGTTTGGGAGAGTACAATTTGACAAACACATTCCCTGCCCACAGTGAGTTAGAGCCTAGAGTCTAGAGGGAATAGATATATTTAATAATTACTAATAATTATGATATTTGTTAAGCATTCACTATGGGCTAAGCCCTATACTGAATGCTGGGGTAGATACAACTTAATCACATCATCGTGTTTGCTATCAGAGCTCTCAGAGTCAAATGTTGTCATAAGCACTTAGTACAGTGCTTTGCACACAGTAAGCACTTAATACGACCGAATGAATGAAATTTAGGGGAATGGGATTGCAAAACATTTATCCTTTATGCCTAGCACTCAATGCTAGGTTTATGCTATTCACATGTGAGGTCATTTCAACAAGGATGTCTGACTCATGAAGACATAACCAAAGACAAAAATAAAGAACGATAATTGTGGTATTTAAGCACTATGTTCTGAGTACTGAACTAAACCCTAAGGTAGAGACAATACAATCAGATCAGACCTGGTCCTTGTCCCACAGGTCCACAGTTTAAGAGAAAACAGGTGAATAATCCCCCTTTTACAGATGAAGAAACTGAAGTGGAGATAAGCTGGGTGACTTGGCCCTGATCACACAGCATGAAAGTGGTGGAGCCTAAATTAGAATCTAGATCTCTTGGATTCCAGTCATGTGCTCTTTCCACTGGCAATGTTGTTTCTCAATCAATCAACTGTATTATTGAGCACTTACTGTGGGCAGAACACTGTACTAAGCACTTGGGCGAGTACAGTACATTTTAGTTAGGTGAATTGTCTACAATTCTCTGCCCACAAGGAGTTTTCAATGTTCACTATAGCAATATACCTTAGTTGAACTCAAAACTGCAGCCCCAAAGCATGTTTGCAACTTGGGCCCAAAGAAAAGCATATCACTTTTCAACTCTATCCCTTTCTCATTTTGGGCTCAAATTTGCCATTACTGTTGCTTCCTAAATTCACTCTGCAGCTGACCACCTCCTAGTTTCATCATAATTATATTTTGTTTTTATAATTGTTTAAACTGTGAGCTCTCCAAGGGACAGTGACTATGTCTAAATCCCAACTGTAAATTCCTTCCCAGTTCTGAGTACAGTGCTGAGCACACAATAAGCACTAATAAATACTATTACTATCAAATATATATAGCAAATAAGGTTTTGAAGCATTCCAGTTTGACCTAGAATGGTATTCCTTGCTATGTCATAGCGAATACTTCAATAATAATGTACGATGAGCCCCACTTGGGACAGGGACTGTGTTCAACCTGATTTGCTTTTACCCACCCAGTGCTTAGTACAGTGCTTGGCACCTAATAAGCATTTTAACAAATGACATAATTATTATTATTAAGATTCTGAATCACATACTTGAAATGATCCCTGATTTAAGTGTGGCTTGGCCCGAATGATAGGAGGCAGTTTTTTGTTATAAGTGTACTTGAAACTGCATACAGAGAGGTGCTACTAAGACTGGTTCAGTGAAAATGCCTCAAATTAGGGAACTACTTGCAGCAAAACACGAAATGCATTGTCAACATCTTGCGCCTCCTGATTTAACAAAAAGGAAATCCACACAAACCTGCAGTATTATATGCCGATCTACAGCGTGACCCAGTGAAAATAGCCTCCAAATGGGTAGGGAAAAAAGGTTAGGAGATTCTTGTCCTAACTCTGCCAGTGGCCTGTTGTTTGAACTCAGGCAAGTTAATCTCTCTGGGTAACAGTTTCCTCATCTGTTAAAATGGGTATACGGTAGACTGTGAGCCTGGGACTGTGTCCATCTAATATCATAACCTTCAATATACCCTAGCACTTAGCACATAGAAAATACCCCATCCAAGCCATAGTTGTTTTTTTTAATCAAGTTTAAGAAGCATTCACAACCAGTAATGGGAATGCCAAAGATGAAGATCCAGGGATACAATGATTACCAAACTAAGGACTTTTTCTCATTCCCAGAGAAGCTGAATTAATTAATTCATTCATTCATTCATTCAATAGTATTTATTGAGCACTTATACCGTGCAAAGCACTATACTAAGTGCTTGGGAGAGTACGATATAACAATAAACACACAAACCATGTCCACAACAAGCTTACAGTCTAGAGGCACCATACACTGCATCACAGTATCGCTAATGAGAACAGGTACAAATACCCTCACCTCAGACTAGTAAGGAACCTTACGGAGACGAGGCCCTCTTCAGTGACATTCAGAACATTCGTCTTTCTCCCCCTCTAGACTGTGAGCGCACTGTGGGCAGGGTATGTGTCTACCAACTCTGTTATATGGTACTCTTCTAAGTGCTTTGTTCAATACTGTGCACACAGTAAGTGCTAAACAGAATTGATTGATTCAACCTCCAGGGATTAGAAACCACCCAAAATGGGAGACGACAGGGTCTTAGCTTAATTTTTTATATAACTATACTAAAGAGCCATGAAAAATGGAAAAGCAACTGGACATAACAGAATTTCTGCAGCAATCCACAGAGAGGGAATCTTAATGGTTAGAAATCTTCACAAGCTCTTCCCAGCATATGTAACACAGAAGAGCTTTCATAATACTTTAAAAATGCCATCATAATCACTACCTTCAAGCAGAAATATGAAATACCTGACTGTGGAATCCACAGGGATAGCTTTCTGCTGACAAGTGTCTAGCAGTGTGGCACAATTGATTGAACACAAGCCTGGGAGTCAAAAGAACCTGGACTCAAATCCCAGATCTGCCACTTGTCTGCTGCGTGGTCTTGGGCAAGTCACTTAACTTTTCTGTGCTTCAGTTGCCCCATCTGTAAAATGGGGACTAAGACTGTGAGCCCAATATGGGACAGAGACTGCAACCAACCCAATTTGCTTGTATCCACCCCAGCGTTTAGTACAGTGCCTGGCACATAGTAAGCACTTAATAAATACCACAATTATTATTATTATTATCATTATTATTATTTATAATCCTTCTAGTCAGGCTACTAGACAAGATACACATATACCACATGCACACATTTTCAAAAATGAACTACAGACAAAGAGATCTTATCCATGAGAGCAAGTCTAGCTGAGAAGACCAGGATGAAAAAGACACATCCTCCCACACTGTTCAAAAATAATGTAGTTCCTTATTGTGCTGATGGGTTTTTCCCTCAACTGGCCTGTGTGTTTTCAACTCCACCTCCTATGATCCTGATCTTCTCAAAGGTTTTGCTGTAGAATAGCAAACCCTAGGATGTCATGTTGTCTGACACATCCACAGGTCACTATGTCTTTAAAAAAATTTTTTTTCTGCCTTCCATATTGGTAGCTTTAAAGATTGAATTATACTTTTTGTGAGTTAGGTATTCTGGCATAACTTTGGTGCTTTTCTACTTTATTTGAAGAACCTTCATTTATGGAAAATTTACCATAAACTTTTTAATTAGTAATTAACCAAAAATACACATCTTAATTTTTCTAACAGTTTTCACTTAAACTCTCATATAATGTTCTGGCCTAGAAATTGGTGAAGCAAACATCTGGTCTGCACCTAGATAACGAAATAGCTTCCCATTGCCCCACATAAAGTCACTGCATAAAGACTCTCCTGCTTGACCCGATCCCTGGGCATTGAACTTCTAGTTGGTGAGCCAGTGAATCTGCTCCACTTTTGACCACAAATCTACCATGCGTCAAAGTGCTCCTGAAATCCCACTTCCTCTAGAAGGCATTTCCAATTAAGTTCCTCCTACTTAGGTCATGTCATCTCAACAGCCACCTCAGCACTTTTGAATTTACAGCCACTAAGAGCACTCATGTACAAATTGATTTACTTACCTTTCTATTTATTCACTTATTTTCCCACCTATGCATCTTTCCAGACTCCTGTATATGTCTTTCCTTCTGTTATAAATAATCTGGGTCTACTTATTTAACTGTTGACTGTATGCGTCTTAAGGGCAGGGATCGTGACCTTTACCTCCTTTAGAAAAATAATAATAATATTAAGAACTGTCATTTCTTTCACTGCTTTGTCCCATATTCCTAGAAAAGAAATGACATGAAGGGATACATAACTGGCCAGTATATGATGACTGGCACAAACCCTGCCTTTCTCCAAGAGTAGAGAATGGATGAATCTGAACCACACTAATACATAAATTCCATATTTGCCAACCAAAACCTGGCAATCTTATATATAGTGACAGTCTGTGGGTCACACAATCTAGTTTGCATTGATTCCATTTCCTTAGTCAGACAAATGATAACAAAATATTGAACACCCACTGATAAGCAAAGCATCGTACTAAGCAATGAGGAGAGTTACAGAAGAGAGGACATGAATCTTGTCCATAAGGACTTACTCGCTAATGGGAGAGAAATGGCAACCACAAATATTCAACTCAATAATCCCACAGATGCCCCAATTCATACAACCTAAACAACAGGAACACTCACAAATAATTCACAGAAATACAAGTAAATGTTAGGAGATTGTTGGAATTATCAGAAGAACTAGACTTGACAGGATTTTAATCTGCAAGTTTTCCACAGGGAAGGGGTGGGGGGCATTTAAGATGTTTTTTGAGGGGGAAAGGCATAGTTGGGGGAAGAGGAGAAATGAAATCATTCCAGGCAGAAGAGCAGACTATAGAGGTGATAACTCAAAAGTGGGAGACATACATAGAATGGCAACTATGTGGCCTAATGAATAGAGCAGGAGCCTGGGAGTCAGAAGGACCTGGTTTCTAATCCCGGTTCCACCACTTATCTTGTGTGTGACTGTGGGCAAGTCACTTAACTTCTCCATGCCTCAGTTTTCTTACTTTCAAAATGGGGATACAATGCCTATTTTCCCTCCTTCTTAAGCTGCAGGCCCCAAATGGGACCTAGTTATCTTATATCTACTCCAGAACTTAGTACCATAGTAAGCACTTGAGAAATTAAGTTATTATTATTGCTGTTGTTGTTACTATGCCTTGAGGGGCAAGAGGCTAGAGGTACAGTATCAATAGCAAGACTGCAAAACAGGATTCTAGTGGGATAGCATGCTCAAGTTCTTGGGAGAGATGCAAGCACTTCAGGTCACCAACTTTTTTTATGGTATTTATTAAGCGCTTACTATGTGCCAAGCACTGTTCTAAGCTCTGGGGTAGATACAAGGTAATCAGAATGGACACAGTTCACATCCCATACAGGGCTCACAGTCTTACTTTTACACATTTCCTTCAAGCAGCAGTACCAATGGGTAAGAGAGAGGAGGAACCGTACCAAAATGTGAGTTCTTTGTAATAGGTATTCTGCTTAAGGAAAATTCATGTATTTCCCCAGGTGATAAAAATAAGTTCAAAGGGAAAAATGTAGCTTTTATAAATTATTTTATCCCATTCACTAGAAAGTGCAGTATTGCCAAAGAAAAGGAGGGGGCAGATATAATTTCCTGCGATGCCTACAGTCAACTGAACTACATCAAAAACAGATTAGAGCTGGTTGACAGAACACTTTCTATTACTTTTAGGACACTGGTTTAGGTTCAGCTGGTAGCACAAAGCAGATTCAATAGCCTCAGCTAAAGTCCAAAAATATAACGACTCCTTATTTAACTGAGTTCTATAAATCAGATGGGATAAAGAGGTGAAGCAGTCTTAAACGTGCCCCGGGAAAATTTCAGAAAAACAATCATTCTGCTTTGTTAGTAGGCATAGCTGGCATTTTAGGGCCTGTTTGTATCTCCTTCTTTTGTCATTCTCAATAACTAACACCCTATGATTGACAACTCCCATTCGGTATGTCCTCTAGCTTGCACGCTCCTAAAGAAAAGGAGAGATTAGCTTGTCACTGGACTTCTGAGGCAGAAACAGCACTTATCCATTATAAGAGGCCCCAGCAACTTCACACCAAAGATATACAACCACCGAGACGGACGATTGCTTGGAAGCACATCTGAAGTCTAAAAACTATGAGATCAAATTTTTGAGATCCTGGAATGCAGTTCATCACAAAGGGGAGATTTCTATAAACCCATCAAATGGGCAATTCTCATTAACAGGAAGAGTCAACTTCAAAATAGAACGGTCTGCACTGAGAAATATTAGAAGCTGGTTATGCCATTTCAGTCTAGTCAGGAGTGGCTAGATGGAAGTATAAAATCCTGTTCTAAAAATCTTAAACACTCATATAGATAGATATAAGTGCCTCTCCTAGCTACAAGCACTTCAAACAGCCATAGTCCACTTCTACATTTTCATTTGAATATCATCCACTGCTCTCAAGATCTACATTTTATCAGCATGCTCAAATGCACCAGCCCGTCACAGAGAATCATGGCAAAAACAGTGCAAAAAGCTATTGTGCTAAATGTAATTAGGTCTGAGCAGTAGTATTTTAAGGATATGGTTTCACTGTAAGCGCTTACTCACATTACTGCAACATAAAAGTTTCCATTATAATAATGTTAATTTTATTTACTGATACAGTATTTCATAAGATAAGTTAGCTACAGCTGTTGCCTGCTTCCCATTAACTCAACAAAGGAGAAGGACATTTATCTAGTTTCACTGAAATTCCTGACATCAGACACACTTGCAATAAAAGAAGATGGAAGCTTATCCTTCAGCAACACACAATCGATATTAATGTGATACTCCTACAGCATGTAAAATAGTGTGTCTTCTATAAGATCAGCTCTAACTGACCATATGTACTTTTAAGGCCAAAGAACAGAAACCACATGTTTTTGGTAAGAAAATTAAAATCTTCAGAAATCACAATAATTTAGATGGAAAGGCCATAGTTTTCTGACTATGCACAAAACTCTCATTCATATTAACAGAAATCCCATGCAACTGTCAAAAGTTGGAACAATTGCAAATGACAATATGGATGCTACAACTGATTGATATTTTGATATTCACCCTCTACTAAAATGACTGTAAAACCATCTCTGAATGGTTCAAAACTTTAATTCTATGAAATCGTGCGCTTACATGGACCTTTTTGGGAAGTCTACTTGGCTTTCATTTTTATATGATTTAAAACTTATACCTCCTTCTCCAAAATAAATGGGGATTTTGGATCACTCCTTTCAGGACTAAGTCACTTGAGCACTTTAAGCCCTTCGTAAAGGCTTAAATTGTCCAGGAAGGCTTACAATATTTTCTGTACGGAAGCTTACAATGAATATCATTTCTGTAAATTTAATGGCATGAGATCCAATGACTTCATTATTTTAAAAAAATGGATCACTGCTTGTAGTAAGGTTGTGAGGAACCCAAAGCTAATCACAGGATCGGATTTATCTGCTCAAGTCAGGTGTAAATCACCAGATGTATTTGGTTTTATTAAATAGAGTCATCATTTTAAGAGTCTTGTGAGGAAATCGGTCAGAACAATTTTGCTTTCTTGTACAGAAAAAGGTCAAGCTAAATAGTAAAAAATCATTCATTTTGAAAATAAAGATTAATAAAAACTGTGTGCTACAGAAACTAACATCTAAATTTATCAGATCTAATTACTACTAGCTTTTTTGAAATGCAAATAATAGAGATTACCTGATTGTAGAAAAGCACACACTTTGAGGACATTAACATAATGTCTGCATTGGGTTTTTTCCTCTCATATTAAAACTGCTTAGTGAATTTAGTGCTCATAAAAGAGAGAAAACAAATAGCACCATTTTGAGCCAAGTATAATGTGAGCAGGTGCTATGTAAGCTTCCTCCATTAGTGCTCTGTCAATGTACCCAAATGCTGATCTACAACACCCATGTTACTTGGACTCTGGGCCTCTCGAGCCAAGATTATGCTAAACTGTTTGGTAATTCTGAGACTGGAGAAAGCAGTTGCCAGGACAACAATGAACATATTTTTACTTTTTGATTACAACCCATTTTTACTTATGGTGAGAATTCATTTGTACTTATATGATTAGAACTCAATTCTTCTAAGAGGTGAGTCGGGGTCCAATTAAATTTAAGACATATGTAGAGAAGAATAGGAACAGACACCATCTTTGCTCACTCTAAATGACACTTTGTATTGATCAAAAACAAGATTTTGCCTCAAATTT